>NC_057803.1:2505808-2562427 GCF_018294505.1 Triticum aestivum | reverse complement strand
TTTTGAAAATCAAACCAAACCCATCAGAAACGGCCCCCAAATCCTCCTCATTACTCACCGGATTTGAAGCCTGGACCCTTAATTCCGCCGGCTGGATCGCCGCCCCTTGTCCCGCATCCGTACCTCCGGTCATCTCCCTTTTCAATTTAGCCGCATCCAAATCAGATTTGAGAAGCATCGCAGCCCTGCTCTGCATCCGCCGCAGTAACTTCTGCGGGTTCCTCGCTCGGGAGAGAAGGTCCCTTCCGCGCGCCTTGAAGGTGCTCCAGTCCTCAACGAGGAGGCCACCCACCCCTCGCCGCTCATCGCGGCAGGCTATCGCGGCCGCCGCCGGCGGCGGCGCCTCCATGTTGACCCGGTCGTGGGTCGCCTCGGCTATCGCCAGAGAGCCTGATGTACCTGTTCCAAATTACTCCGTGCTGATGTTTAATTAGTACCACTTTATGTATGTGCGTTGGTGTTGGCTGTGTGCATCTTAGTTATGCAGAGGCCGGGTGTGTGCTCATAGTGTTTGTATCCACTTGATGCTTCATTTTGAGTTAATAAAATCCACCCTTTATCGAAAAAAATCCAGTTGATGAAGGGCGCAAATAGTCTGGGCCTAAACCAAACAGACATCGCAGTTAAACCTAAACATCTAAGACCTGAGGTCCCAACCAGGACGCCTGCCTGGTATGGGGCACCTACCAGTCCAGCGCACTCCTCAACCAGGACGCCTGCCGAGTATGAGGCCGCCACAGCCACCTGCCACCAATCCATCTTCAGAGTTGTACTGTTGCATGTACCATGTCAGGTCTCTGCCATCGATGCCACCATGACGCCCGACAGCATCGTCCTCCTACGCGAGTCCATCCTCCCACATCGAACTCCGAATCTGCACTGCGTTACGCCGTCAAGATTCGTCGCCATCAGTGTGTAGGATGAATCACCGCTTCAATAAAGAATCTGTCGTCTGGTCCCTCGATCACGTGTGTACCTCCAAGAATGACGCCCCCAAGGGAGGAACGACACCAGAGCGTCGCCGTCATTCGATCATCCAATCTAGGGTTTCCCCTGGAGGTAGCAGAGAGTGGCCTTGAGCTTCTCCACGGCGATGCCTTCAAGAAGGGAACGACGCAGATAGCGCCGCCACCGCCGGCCTTAGCAGACGCCGAAGGCAAGTTTTCATCCAGATCAGTTCGAAGGGATCCAACTCTCGTGTACGGGACGCCGTCACCACCAGCACCACCAGGCAGAACCATGGAGCACCGGCAGATCAGCGAGCCGCCGGCACCACCGCATCCAGATCGCCGGCCACGCCGGGCCGCCGCCATCCCCCGTGCTGTCCGGATCAGAGACGGAGCCGCCGACCGCGCACAGGGACCACCACCGCCTGCACACGCCGGAGCGCCGCCGAGAGCCCAGCGCCCGCCACCGCTTGTCGAGGGCCACCGCCACGCGCCCCGAGCGGACTCCCACGCACACCAGGGGAAATCGCAAGCGTGAGACCTGCCATTGCCCACAAGCCCGCGCCGGCGCGCCCCGCCTCCAGCGCGCCGCCAACAACCGCCGTGATCCGCCCGCGTCAGATCCAGCGAGTCGTGGGAGAAGAGATCCCGCCGCCGCCGACGCCGACCGGGCTTTGCCCGGCGGCGCTCCCCGGCTGCGGCGAGAAGGAGAGGTCGGGGGAGGAACGAGGACGGGGCGGCGCTAGGGTTCCCCCCGGTCGCCGCGCAGGGACGACACGGGAGGAGTCGTGGGAGGAGAAATCTTTCGCTATACGCATGGGTGGCGGCCCGGTAGAAGATTGCTAGAAGCTTGATGAAATTCTCTAGGAAGAAGCAGGGAGTGGAGGTTTTTCTTCTGATCATGTTGATGAACCAAGCTGTAATATCACTGATGAAGTTTCTCCTATTCTAGGCTAGGCTATGTTGTAATCCCTAGGAGATAGTAGTAGTTTTGTCTAGCTGGGATGAACGCTTGAAATGTTTAATCCTCTGGCGGTCTTTTTGCTTTTGCGCTGGTTTCATTAATGAAAATAGGAGGAGCTTATCATTTGCCTCTTTTGTGAACTCTGAAGATCTGTCCGTTTTCATAGGCCACTTTCAGCTCAAGCATTTGCTCAGTTCACTGAACTTCAGGGGCTGACATTACAATATTTTGATCCACAAGCTCAAGCTCAAGATAAATGGATCTGGCAAGGAAAAACCAATGGATATTCATCCATCAAGATGTATAACTGTTTATTAGCTGATATTGATGCCCATGTACTGCTCAATTTGGCTCTGGAAAAATGCTAGCAGACTCGGGCATACAATATTTTTCTGGCTCCTGCTTCATGACAAAGTCAAAACCAGAAATCTCTTGAGGAGGATATCTATGCATCTTGTTTGTTATGAGAAAGTTGAAGAAACATTAATGCATATGTTCTGGGACTGCTCTCACTCTCAAGACCGCTGGGCAATCTCCATGTTCGATGAAACCATTCTGGATCACTAGGATCAAAAGCAAGTTTTCGAGCTCTTTAAAGGGGTGGATTGGTGGGAAGTGCATGGATGAACCCGGGTACATACGAACCCACTTTGAAAAACACATTTCTAAATGCTAAAAAAAATCTGAAAAAGGTTACACGGGTATGTCTTCATGTTCTATGTGTGTATAAAGTTTCACGAAAAAATAACTTTTAGTGGCCTGTGCAAAAAAGACAAAAAATTGTGTCGTGAAACGCTATTTAGAAGCACTAAAATTTGTCTTTTTTTGTGAAGGCAAACAAAAAGACATTTTTTTACAAAACTTTGTTTCGACCACGGCAGTGTTGGCAAGGGCTACGTCCTCGACGCCTTCTTCGCTGGAGCTTCCATCAGCCACAACTACCACTCCTACTTCGTTGAAGTCCACTCCTGTTTCGACCGCCATTGTGACTACGTCCAGGTCAAGCAACGTCAACTGCAATGGGATCCGGGGGGGTTTGGGTGGCGTCGGCTTGGGATCAAGCCGAATTTCAAGACGGGAGGGATGTCAGGAGCCCCTCCTGATGGGTATGTGGGCCTGCCCCTGGACCGTTACATGGGCTGGGCCCATCAGACTACCGAAGCTGAAGAGTACAAGTACCAGCAAGTGGACGACGCTCTAGTCATCCAGTGGATCACGGCAAACGGCACCCGGCGGCTCCCTTCTCCTACCTCACGCTCCCTTCCTCCTCTTCTTCTTGTATACATTACCTGTACCTCAAATTGAAGCTTGTATCCCTTGTAAGTGAGTAATTGATCGAGAGAGAGAGAGAGAGAGAGATTACTGGTTCCTTACACCGCCCACACACATTTGACAACGTGTATGCATGAAATTTTCCTTTATATTTTCTAACATTTTAAAACATGCTTAAAATGCAATTTTTTTCAAAAATGGGTGCAAATGCCCCTGGGTTCAGGATGTGCCCACTCGTGGATTGGTTCACATCTATAATGCTGAAGCCAGATTAGTGACTTTCCAATACCATCATGATCGCAACAGCTGGAGTGGATAGTAGCATCTTATGTAGTATAATTTTTTTTATGCCTGTACATAACCTTTTCTTTTACATCACATATTGAAAATACCGTAGAAAATTGTTCTATGTTTGAAGCTCGAAATAGGAGAGCTCTCTCTTTTAAAGAAAAGAAGTAAAAAAGACAGAAGCTTGCCCATGAAGAGTACACACACACACACTAGGAAGTAGGGAGTTTGCTTGGACAGAGTAGTCACCTATTTGGTTGCCACACATTCCTTTTGTGTATTTTTAGAAGTCCACTGTTCCTTGGACGTACTACTATCCTCATCGTGTCCGGCACTTGAACCTCAATAAAGTACTCCTCCAAGCAAAGAATCTTCGATTATTTTTAGACTCTCAAATGCGTAGTTTTCTTCTCTTCTTCTCCGGCGAGATCCCGCCGGTCAATATATGCATATTTTTCCTCGGCGCTGTGAATGGACAGATCAACCTCGTTAGCTTTGGCGATCGTCCAAGCATTATCCTTCGCGATCGCCTCGCCGTAGTTGGCACTTGGTAGGTAGGTAGGTTGCGCCCCGAGCATATCTACTAAAATAGTGGAAGAAAGCAAGAAAAAGGAAGAAGAAGAAGCAATCGTGTGACATTATTCGATCGAGCTATAGCTGTAGGCTGACGGCTCAACGGTTGTCCCTAAGCTTCATTGCTATAGCTGTAGATCTTCAAGCAGATAACCCCGCAAAAAAAAAGATCTTCAAGCAGATAGAGTCCACTCCAAACCCTAACGCGCCTCTCCACGTCTCTTCTTTTCCTTTTCCTCTCTCTGCCACGCGCCGCTCTAGCGCCCCGCCACCGACGCGCCGCCATGCCGCCGCGCCGCCGAGGAGCGTCGGCTACCGCGGCGTCCGCCTGCGCCCCAACGGCGGCTACTACGCGGAGATACGCTCCGGCGATCTCCGGCTCGACCTCGGCACGTCCGGGACGGCGCGCGAGGCCGACCGCGCGTACGACGCGGCGGCGTGGCGCCTAGGCCGGCCGCGCGGCTAGATGAACTTTCAGGATGTCTACACGCTCCAGCAAGCGCTCGACCGTGCCCCGCCGCCGCGTCTGAACACGGCACAAGACCGTGCGGAGCACGCCGAGCGGCAGCGCCGCCTCCTCGTCGCCCAGGAGGACGAGCGGGTCATGGCGGAGTGGCGGCGCCGCCACCCGGAGGACGTCGCCTACGAGCAGTCCTACTAGGCAAGGCGTCGCGAGGAGGACACGCGAAGGCGCCGCGAGGCGCGGTTGGACAGGTGTCGGCGCAAGGCGTTGGCGAACGCGCAGTCCAATCTCGTTGCAGCAGGTGGGAGGTCGTTCTTCACGGAAGACGATGATCGTTGGTTGGACATATGGCTAGATACCTTGGACGACACTGCCGAGAAGGATGACGATAGTGATGATAACGACTTAGACTAGTTTTTTTTATGCAATCTATCTCGTGTTTTATCGTTTGTCATTTTTAATTATTATGCAGTCTATGTTTCCGATGTAAAATAACTTTATATCGTTAAAATCTATACAATCTATCTATTTTCCAATAGCCTAGAATGAGCGCGCGCTGCTTTTTTGCGCGCTGCTGAAGTGGCGCGCGCGCTGCATTTTAGCGCGGCTGCTGGAGCGGGCGCAACGCGCCGCGCCAAACCAGCTGATGCGCGTGCGGCATATGTGTTTTTTGCACGCGGCGCGACCGACGCCTGTTGGAGATGCTCTTAGGTTTTGTTTGGAGAACCCTTATCTCTCCTCTCTTTGCTGTAATCTCCTGTACTCCTTGTTTCTACCTTAATTAAGATCGGCCTCGGATATGTACAAAGAAACTTTGCGTTATCCATATGCTCCGGTTAGGGTTCATTTTCTTGAGTATATTCCGGTTTGGGTTAATTTTCTTGAGTATATTCCGGTTTTTGTCCTCCATTTAATACATCTTGCCACCTTTTACCTTTAGTTATAACCATTTTATAGCTTCATTTACTCCTTTTTATTATACATGTCCGACATTTTTCCTGTTTGATATAACTTACCACATACACGACCGAATTCCATGACCCAGGGACACACTCTATCTAGCTAAACTAGGTCTAACTAGTAGACTGCCCGTGCGTTGCCACGGGCCAAAAATTAAATTTATAAACGATGCTCATATTTCTCTCCCCGAATGAAAACATTGCATGCAATGTTCAACCACAACACAAACACAAGTATCTTCTCTCTATTCCAACAAACGCAATGCATCCCTCTAGCCTCTCGTTTCTGTTGAAGTTGTTCTCCCTAGCCCTCTTTGTCCATACATCAATCATCCTCTCAATCTATTGCCCCTTGACACTGCATGTGGCTTCTATGTCTACTACGTATGTCATGCAACATGGAACATGATAAAAAAGGATGAGATACAAGGCACCTCACCTTAGTACAAATCACAAGAAAATGTGGCATATGAACATGAGAACATTATTCCACCACATGTTCATTCACAAACTAATAATGCTCTGTTTAACTGGGCTCTGCTTTCATCTCCACCTAAGATGCATCTCCGTCACTTTATCTCACTAATACTTATTTTCCTATGGACCTCAAATATACATACAAGAATCACATGACAAGGTTGCATCATTGTCATTCCATCTATTCCTTCACTTCAGCTCTTTTGGTCATTGCAACACCAGTCTACTCCATCGTCACCCTACTCCAAATCCGCCCATGTTTCCATCCGGCTCCAAATACGGCCATTTTTTCTCCATGTCTTTCATGTTGTATCAAGTTTGTACTTTCAACCTCAGAATTTTCATTGTTCAGAATGAGGAGGGTTTCCAGAGTTCACTTCTTTGAGAGAGAACACAACACATATTGATACAGATTAGTGATGAACAAAAATTTCTTTGTGTTATTTATAACGATGAATACCAACACATGGTATGTTATTCAATGGAGTAGCAAAGTTGTCGTGTTTGGAAAAATAAGTCTAATGTGCGTATATTGAAGTGAATCCCTGAATTAACAAATGCAAGAGGAAAAGATGACTACTCCCTCTAGACGGGTGCATGGGGCATCCACAGGTTCCTAGATCATCAAGTTGACCAACGCATTATACAACAAAAAACTATATGTTTAGGAATTTTATCCGAATACGAATTCAGTGTCTATTGCCCACACCCTTAGTCATTCCAATCATTGCCCCCCTTGCATCATATCACTGTCACCTTTTTCTCTCTCCCCCACCTCTCTCTCTCTCCTATTGCATCTCATCGTAACGTTGTTCCCTACAACCATCGATCCACTAACATCGTCTCCAGCAATGGGCGAGGGCTATGGTGCCTCTACTTGCACGAGGAAAACCTTTAGTGGGCACGAAAATGAATCCAACACACCTATGTTGCACCTCCCATTTTGGCGCTGTCTCCTGGTCCCTCTCCTACTTTGGGGAGTTCGGAGACAAGCCAGTTGCAATGCGAGCGATGTGCCATGCCTGGACCCCATGCATTGCAACGGGGGCATAGATATTCTATTGGTTCAATATCAATCTTGTCCGACATATACCTTACATCCACCATATTCTAGATTTTGATAACATTTAATTTGATTATATCATGGTAAGAGAAGGTAAGAAAAGTTTTGATTCAGTTAAAATTCTGGTAAGATTGATTTGATATGATTGAGTTAATGCAAGACACGGTTATGGAAAAGTATCGATTTCGTGTAGATTATTCCAATTTACTATATTTATGTTGGTTTTTATTTTGTGCCACGTCGGTTGGGGATACCAAAAACCAACAGGAAACCAAAGAGGGGACGGGAACGTGAGGTGGAAAAAACCGAGAATGAGGGGAGGCGATGGAACAAAGTCCCATTTAAAAGTAGAGATATCATACATTTCATTCCATAGGTGTAAATTACTCTCTACGAAACTATATTTTGTTTCAAATCTTGATAATCCTTCATATGGTTTTTCACTTCCTTTTTTTATGGTAAATAATTTATTTCCGGTCAAATTACTTCTATCGCATTATTTCATTATCTCAACGCATTTTATGACTTCGAGGATATAAGAATAATCTAACATGTAAAATAATTCTTTCTTAGGTTTCAAATAAGTCACCAGTAGGTCAAAAAAATAGGTGAAATCTTGCCAGGCAGGCAGACACACAACAACAGCCGATGAGTGCCGCTTAAGGTCCAATGAAAATAACATAAGTTGTGGAAAACAGAATTGTCAACTCTCTATGCTAGTTTTGCGACTCTGTACATTAAATTTAGATACATTTTACCTATCTTCTGTTATATGTCATCGTTCGGGCAGACGCCGTGCTCCGACAGCGTCATCGTCCAGGTGGATGCGGCCCTCTGCGAGACGATGTGGATGACATCAGGTGCGCCACCACCCGGAAAGAACGTCGTGGACAGCAGGAGGCCACCCTACATGAGCACGTACATCATCCTCGGTGTGTCCACCGCCGAGTTGTCGTTATGGTCGAGTGCGTGGACCACGCCGTCGCGAGAAAGCTGATGTCAACACAGATGGATCTCAACCATGGCAGCAAGCACATCAAACAAACACACATTAGCAAGAAAGCACACATACCTTCATCTTGGGATCCGGCCGTCTAACGTTGACTTGCCTGTCGGGACAATCTAGCCGTTGCCATGCTCACCGTAGCCGAATCCACTATCCCCGGCCAGGCAACCATAACCTCACCCATGACCATGTACCTCACAGGCACAAAACGTCACCCATACCATGCCCACGGGCCCGAAATCCCATCCATACCCAAACCCACCAGGTACCCATAGGGCAACTCGACAATATGCGATATTATACCCTCAATAATGGCAAATAAACATAAAACAATGATTTTAATTCACAGTTGACAAGCTCACAATCACAACCACATATAAATAGCATGACTATGTTTGCAAAAATGGTAGCCTGACCATAGTAAATAACACGTTTACATGTGTAACCAAGAGGCAAATAGCAACTGAAAATTATTTAAAATAAAGTACAGCGCCAAGTCTTCGAACATGATTTTAGTAAATAAAAAGTGCACTGTCCACACAACCGCCAACCAGTAGCTCCAGGTCTTCATTCTCGAGTGATGACTGAAGTAGGTTCGTCTTACACGCGTTATAGACCAAAAGAACATGATTTAATTAATTACACAGAGAATCTTACAATTTAAGTGAAAAATATCTGAAGTGCAAACAACAAGGTTGTAATTTTTTTTACCATTTGTTCTTCATCATCCTCTAGAACACTCTGAAATTCTGCAAAGCGAGTGGAATTCCAATCACCTAATGTCTAACCAACAATTATTATATAAATAACAAGGTATTTGCACAATAAAAATAAGAGGCAAGTGCAAATATTGAGTACCTAATAGATCCGCATGAGACTAATCTTGCGTACACTTGAGAGCTTCTGAAATATTAGGAGTAAGACTTGAGATTCAGACGCTGGAGTGACTTGAGATTCAGACGCTCCATCTTGAGAAGCCAGTGAACCTTTCCATATCACAGATGAGCCTTGCGCTTCATCTTGAGAAGCCAGTGAGCTGTACATAATACACAACAGATAAGTTTAAGAATTGTACAGAAAATAGTATTCAATTTTAGTAAAAGTTAACCAAATAAGTAGAATGTAAAACTCGAATTATGGTGATCCCACAATAGTCTTCACAATCATAGGTACCAAACCAATCACTAATTAATTTTCTTTCGAGCAAACATGCAACACCTGAATCTTCATTGAAGATGATAGTAATCGATTAATTAACCAAACATGCACACATGGATAGATCCACGTACTTGCATACAGTAGTATAGGAATACGAATCTGTACTACTACGTATTGATATTACAGGAATATAAGCAAGAATCATGCCTTGAATGAAGCCTGGTCCTTGAAGCGGCCATGCTCTCCGCCATGGTACATGCTCCCAGCCTGCCTTGCTGGTGTGGCCTGCCTTGTCGTTGCTGAACCCTTGTACCTCGATCGCTTGCCGTCGCAGCCGTTAATTACTTCGTGATCGTGAATGGTGATCTATGGGGGGTATCTATAGATGGCTGGCAATCAGAGGAGACGAGAAGATACGATGGACTGATGGAATAATTTACGGTGCGGTAATTTACTTTCCACCTTTTAACAAAAAACATATGGTGGGATAAGGAAAGTTAAGATTTTTGCCATAACTTTTTTGTGATTTTGGGAAGCGTGGCCCATAACCACGCTTGATTGTTAGAAAATCTGTAAGACGGAGATCTTCATTCCAAGAAGGAAAGAATCATTCGTAATGAGGAAATACAATTGCCAAGATGGAAAAACAAAAGGAAGGGTTATGGAAATTGATTTGGTTTTTAATGCGAAGGGTGCTGGGATGTGGAACGAAGAAAAACCGGTTGAAAATAAACCGGTTGAAAATAAACCGGTTGAAAGTGGGGGGACTATTTAACCAATTCGTCCATTAGGAGTAGAGATTATGTGTATTATATTTGCCACCAGAACTGAGGGAATTAATTTCATGTAAATCGACCAGCCACAGCTCCAAGAATACGCGGACGAGGTGGCTCGGGTCGGCGTCGGCGCTGTCCAGCGCGGGCCACGGGCCCGCTTCCAAGTGCACGTGAAATGCACGTCTTCACAAATATTATAACCAGATGTGAGAAATCACATGCATAGAAAAGACATTCTGATAGCAATCCAAATACCATACTCAATTGAATACCTAACCTGGACAATACTCTTATTTCTATGCGCCAGAAAAAATGGAATAGCAAAGCTAAGTATGCCTACATACGCTCAGATTATATATAGGAATCTTGGGTGAACAATTGCAACAAAGCACTAAGCAGCGATAAATTTAAATAAAAAATTCATTAACTATGCAGGCAGCAGGCTTGTTACAACATAGAGAGATAGGAAAATGTCACCTCCAGTAATGTAGCGCAAAGGAGTGGAACGAAGCATGAATGAGCGGTTGTCTGTTCTTCTCCATGTACATGGATCAGCAGTAGAGGCCAAGTATATAAGTACTTGACTGAACTCCACTCTTCGTGTACGGAGAGCCATGTCACCTTCTCGCCGCTGCAGCATGGGAGGACGGCTGGTTCACGTGACCCTCCAGCTGGGGGATCCATGGTGGCTGACCATCGAGCTCGAGGCAAAGAAGTTGAGGGAAGCAGTGGCGAGATCCATGCCGTCCAACCGGGCGAAGAGGAGGTCGCCGGGGAGGGACACATCGGCAAGATCCGGTCACCACGCGACCTGAAGAGCAACAGTGATCTCCACAAGCTGTAGGCCGACGGCGTGCTCCATCCCCTGCGATGGGGTGACCATGGCGGTGGCCACAGCTCCTCATGCTCGCCTCGATCTCGGCGACACACCCGTAGTGTAGGAGGCAGCAACGACCTCGACGAAATCATGGCCTCCATCCGGGAACGCATGAACGACCTCGGCCCCGTCGCTACTCCTTCCGCCGTAGCCGCACGCGGCAGCGGGCCGTGGGTAGGAGGGCAGGCGGCGTCGCCTCGGCTGACGGCAGGGAGCAGCATTGATTTCGGGTAGGTGGCATCGCGAGGACGGCCGCGGCCGCGGGGAAGCACCCCGATCATGCTGCCAGGCCAATCCTTCTCCTCCGATCCCCTATCCCCGAAGATTGCGCCGCCGCCCCGGTCGTGTTGTTTTCATATATTATGCCATTTTTTCCTGTACCTAAACAAACGCGGGCGAGCGGATGGCAGAGTTTTGGTCCGCCCTCTAAAATTGCTAAACGCACTTTTGGTGAGGATTATTGTTAATAAATGAATTCAATCATGTCACTCTAAATAAATGGATTCAATCTTGTGACTCTAATTACTTCGGATTGTTATGTGCACACTAAGCGGGGTGCAGTTAGGAAAAAAAATGTTTTCTAATTAAAGTGAATGAGTGATTTAAGGTAAGGTTAATTAATTTAGATTTGATTTTTAGTGATTGTTAGTAAAGTATGATGCGTCTTTAAAATCTTTTATTTGTTTCCTTAAAATCTATTATTTGTTTCCTAAAAAAATTTGCAATAATGGACGGTATCGGTTGATTTGGATAAGTTAGTAAATTTAGATCCGTGATTGCGTGCACGTTTGGAAAGTGCTGATTTGCAAGGAAAGAGCTGAGGGGTAAATAAACCGGTGAATAAGAAACCAGCATCGAAAAAAATCTACGACGGTTAACCTACGAAAAAAAAACCGGACGAAAGTGGTGGGACGAAAAAAAACCTGGAAGCGAGACTACCAACTGCTCCATTAGGAGTAGAGATGCGACACCAAATGACACGAAAATGCGTGCGTACGTGCATGCTTTCCCTCTCGCTCTCATCGATGGGCAGGGCAACAGACCTTTACCGTGAGGTCCCTGACCAACAGGACGAAATGTCAAATATGTACCCACATCCGTCGAACGAAACCTACTGTACACAGATGGTTATAGGTGCAGACGTGCAGTGTCCACGTCGTTTTCTACTTTGGTGATCATGCCGGCCCAACGTGCAGCCACAGCAAGTAGTAGAATCCTTCTAGTATAAATGGCTCGTGCCCCTCTAACCCGTTCACCAAATCAAGCTAGCGCGCGCACGCACTACTCGAGGTCACAGACGGTTAGAGAGTGCTGTACGAATTAACGTACAGAGAACACTGGAATTCGATCGATGGAGATCACGAGCAGCACGATGGTGAAGCCGGCGTACGCTGTGCCGCACCCGCTCACCGGCGACAAGGTCTCGCTGACCGTCTTCGACCGCGCCGCTGTGGACACCTTCGTCCCCACTGTGCTCGCCTACCGCGCGCCGGCGCCGTCCAACGATGCGCTCAGGGAGGGGCTCCTCAAGGCCGTCGCGGCGTACCCTCACCTGGCAGGCCGCTTCGCCCTCGACGATCAAGGCCGGCGGTTCCTCGACGTCAACAACGAGGGCGTGCTCCTGATCGAGGCTGCCGTCCCGGTCGACCTGGCGGACGTGCTCGTCGACGGCCGCATGGCCGCAGGCGTCGAGGACATCTACCCGGCGATACCGGAGGTATCTGTTGCTTGGTTCTGCTTCTGTCACGACTCACATGCATGCATGCACTGAGAACGTGCATGCATGGCCGCTGCAGCCGCTTATACGTTTTTTTTTTTTGCCTATGCAGGTGAACATTGGGGCGGCGCTGCTGCAGTGCAGATCCAGCTCAACAGGTACAGGTGCGGCGGTCTCGTGGTCGGCATATGCTCCCACCATCAAGCCGCCGACGGCCACTCCATGAGCATGTTTTTCACCGCGTGGGCGTCCGCTGTACGCGAGCGAAAGGACTTCACCACGCCGGCCCCATTCCTCGATCGTGCGAGAACCACCGTGCCTCGAAGCACGCCGACGCCGGTGTTCGACCACCGGTCACGGGAGTTCACGTGTGGAGACGGGGACACCTATGCCGTCGTCCCCATGGACAGGATCAAAAACCTCACGGTGCACTTCACGGCCGAGTTCGTCGCCGACCTCAAAGCCCGTGTCGGCGCCCGCTGCAGCAGGTTCCAGTGCCTGCTCGCCCACGTCTGGAAGAAAATCACGGCGGCGCGGGACCTGAAGCCGGAGGAGTTCACCAAGGTGAGGGTGGCCGTGAACTGCAGGGGCAGGGCCGACCCTCCCGTGCCGATGGATTTCTTCGGGAACATGGTGCTCTGGGCTTTCCCAAGGCTCCAGGTCCGCGACGTCCTGAACTCGAGCTACGGCAGCGTGGTCGGCGTCATCCGCGACGCCGTGGCGCGCATCGACGACGAGTACGTGCAGTCCTTCGTGGACTTCGGCTGAGTGGCGGACGCGAACGGGGAGGAGCTCGTCGCGACGGCGGCCGCTGCCGGCACCCATGTTCTGCCCGGACGCAGAGGTGGACAGCTGGCTGGGATTCAGGTTCCACCAGCTCGATTTTGGCACCGGCGCGCCGTCCGCTTTCATACCGCCGGACTTGCCTATCGAGGGGCTCATGATCTTTGTGCCGTCGTGCAAGGCGAACGGCGGCGTCGACCTCTTCATGGCCGTCGCGGAGGAGCACGTCGCGGCGTTCGAGCAAATCTGCTACTCATTGGATTGATCGAGATTTATGGTCTTGTACTAGCTGTTTGGTTCACCTTTTATCGACGGATTTCGCTGTCGTGCAGCAGAATCTAAACCAAAGGGCGAACCCAGCAAAATCCGATTTCAGAAATTCGCTGTCAAAATCTAAACCAAAAGCGGAAGCAGCCCAAAACATACTTTCCAAAATCTGATTCCGCCGCGGACCAAAATCTGAAAAAGATGTATCAACTGGTTTGCCAAATGACCTACATCTTTTGCACATCAGATTTTTCACAGCAGATTTTTCACAACTGCTTTTAGAAATCCACAGCCGAACCAAATACGACCGTAGTATAGCGGCCAGATGGCGCTATTATTGCAGGAGTTTCTGTTTTGCAATGCCTTTTCATGTAATATATGAATTTCATGCTTCATAAGCGTGTGCTGGCTGTCATAGAGATTTTTTCCCTCAAAAGAGGAGTAAATGAAATCGTGGGCTTGACTGTTAATCTGATTTTGATGGCTGTAGAGTTGTTTAGTTGCATCATAAGACATAATTACGTGTGGTGCTCATTTGATTATTAGTATTCTCTCCCACCGTGTAGTCGATTTCAATTGGAAAGAATTGTTTTCAGGTTGCTATGTTGGTCCAAGTATGTTCTTCATTTGATAGGTACAGCAGCTCCCCATGACATGAAGACATTGGTTGACTTGCCTGTGTGGCAAATCTGATAAATGCTGCTGGCTACAATGATTAAAAATCATAACATGGTATTAGCTTGTTTCAATGATTTGTAATTGCTGTGTTTTTTCACACGATTTCCTTTTACAATAAAATGTTTGTTTCTTTTACGATTTCCGTTTTGATTTGACCACCTGAGTACTCTCCACAAAGTTTAGTTTTCCTAATCTTTTGGGTGGAGTTTGTTTTCTGTCAGTTCTTTTATTTTTCACACTTATTTGTATGCATATTTTTGGGGGAGTGTTATGTAAAAAAGGAAAAATAACAAACACAAATTAGTTCATACTCCCTCCGCCCCATAATATAAGAGCGTTTTCAAACGCTCTTATATTATGGGGCGGAGGGAGTAGATCTTAATTGAAAGGGACAATTAGTTAAGGCAAGTTTTGGGCGTTGTGTGTGCTACCGTCGTCAGAGAAAGCATATTTAGTAGAAAAATGACATCAAAGAAGTTCTACAACGACATGTTAGAGGATATCTAGTTTTGAAGATAAGAATTTGTAGTTTGGATAAGAATTTGTAGTCGTTAGCTTACAGAAGGAGTAGTTATATTATTTCTCAACATGCATATATTACAACTCACCATCTTTGCCACATCATCAATCCTTCTACTTCTACTTCTCCCAGCATGCATGCAAAATGCTACATTCATTGTATAAATATTTTGTAACTATATAATAATCAAATAAAACAAATCATATGTCTTTTTAGTTTTTGTAGTTTAGAGTAATTTTTAGTTTTAATTCTCATATCCAAATTCCTGATAACAAAAATCCAATCGAAATATATTGTAACCAATTTTCGTAGCAACTCACGGAGAGCAACTAACTGGAGGTTACCCCTTGCGGGGGACCTTAAAGGGTCACTTCGGGTGTGCTGGGAGCACGCAAAGTGCCGCGTCTACCGCCGTCACATGTTGCATGCTGGGCGCCCCTTTGGATTTCATTTGTTTTGTTTCTCCATACGCGTTTTTCGGTATTAGATGGTACTTTTTAGGTTTTCTGACTTTTCGGTTTTCACCTGGTTTTCCCTAGGTTTTTGAAGAAAAAGTCACGGATTTTTTTTGGCACGGAAAAACAATTTATGCTTCTATGAGAAGCACATATTTGCTTCCCATGGAGGCACACGTTTATTTTCGCGAGAAGCACAACTCAGAAAAGAAAAGAAAATCTACGCTTCAATAAGAAGCACATATTTGCTTCTTGTGAAAACAAATATTTGCTTCCGTGAGAAGCACAACTGTGCCTTGTACAAAAAGTATGCTTCCACAAGAAGCACATATTTGCTTCTCATGAAAGCACAGATTTGCTTTTATGAGAAACACAGTTGTGCTTCTTGGAAAGAGAAAATTGTGCTTCCACGAGAAGAACAAATTTGCTTCTCGTGGAGGCAAAGATTTGCTTTCACAAAATCTCGGAAAGGCGGGGGGGTGGATTGTGCTTACACGTTTGCATAAATTTGCTTCTCATGAAGGCACTGATTTGCTTCTGCGAGTGCTTATCGAAAAGGAAAAAGGTAAATAAAAAGTGCTTCTGGCTCTGGTTTTTACTTTCGGTTTTTTCGTAAAAAAAAAGTTCATTCAAACCTATTAATATGGTATCTAGTTTCGAAGATCTCGACGCGAAAAACCCAATGATGAAAACGGTTTGGAATTTGGACGCATGATTTAAGAGATAAAACATTTTGAATAGATGAATCTATGGGAAAAAAGGAAAATTACCTAGTTGCGACAAGTGGCGCTAGGCGTGGAATTCAAGCCGAGTCGAGCCAGCTCGACTCGACTCGCTAAAGCTCGTTTCATTAATGAGCTAGCTCGACTCGACTCGTTACTATAACGTGCTCAAATTCAAGATTGGCTCGACTCGTATAACTCGCGAGCTGGCTCGTTTAGCTTGTTAAGCTCGTTAAAGATATGAACATTAGAACTTACAAATACGATAAAAAGATTAACTAAGAATTTAACATGTGCATATGTGGTCTTGTACGTGTGAGTCCCCTGTGTGGCTCGGCCTTGAGTGGCTGGGCCTTGTGTTGGGACGCAAGGTGTTTAGAGGTTGTATTTTACTATCCCTAAAAAACATTGATTTTTTTATCGAGCTTAACGAGTTACCCGAGTATTTATGAGATCGGCTCGTTTAACTTGGTATTTAAACGATCTTAAACTAAAACTCGGCTCGGCTCGTTATTCTTCGAGTTCGAGTCGATTCAAGCCGAGTCACGAGCTACTCGTTTAGCTCGCGAGCTTCGAGCTTTTTTTCCAGCCCTAAGTGACGCATATGCAATGTGCCACTTATTAGCGCTTGAGATGGTGAAAATGACCTTTGCACAGGATAACTCTTTACTAGTGATTTTGCAACACACATGTCGGTTCATTGGGGTTGACTACGCGCCCCAGGTCAGGATCATATCACAACTATACACATAAATATCCCACCACCTGACAAAGGCCATCCTTAACTAGTGATTTAGCAACTCACGTGTTGGTTTATTGGTAGGGGAACCAGATGGGCCGGCCCAAGCGCGCAGGAGGCCATGGCCTCGTTTCTTTTTTTGATTTTATTCTTTTTCTTTTTCTACTTTTGTTTATAATATTCTAAACAAATATATTACAAAAAAACTTTACATTTGAAAAAATATGTTAACCAAGCATTTGAAAAAAATGTCAAATGTGCATAGAGAAAAATGTTTCTCATGTATACAAAAAATATGCACTGGGTGTCAAGATTTTTAGTCATGTATTTAGAAAATGTTAATCAAGCATTTTCAAAAAAAATGTTAAACAAGTATTTGAAAATATTCATCAAGCATTTTAAAAATTCAAATGTATATTGAAAAAATATTGACCATATATTCATAAAATATTAATCTTGTATTGTATTTAAAAAATGTTAAACTTGTATTTGAAACAAATTAATCAAGCATTTAGAAAATGGTTAATGTATATAGAAAAAGTATTGATCGTGTATTCAAAACATATTAAGATTTTACTATAGTAAAAAAATGTTAAACTTGTATTTGAAAAAGTTAAATGTATATAGAAAATGTGGACCATATATTAAATAAATGTTAATCTTGCATTTGAAAAATGTTAATCGAGCATTTGTAATATGTTAAATGTCTATATTAAAAATCCTAGCCATGTATTAAATAATGTTACTGTTGTACTAGAAAGTTTTCAAACAAGAATCTGAAAATGTTTAAAATCTGTATAGAGAAAACGTTGACCATGTATTAAAAAATGTTAATCTTGTATTTGATAAATGTAAAACTATGTATAGAAAAAATGTTGACCATGTATTAAAATGTTAAATTTGTATTTTGAAAATGTAAAACTATGTATAGAAAAAATGTTGACCATGTATTAAAATGTTAAATTTATATTTTGAAAATGTTAAATATGTATTAGAAAAATGTTATTGACATATATGGAAAAAATGGAATGATAACTAAAATAAAATTAGACATTTGTTGATGAAAAAATGATCAAATCGAGAAAGTGAAGAAAATCAAGGAAAAAAACCCGAAGCATAACAAATGAAGAAAGAAAAAATAGTGAAGCAACAAAAATAAAGCCAAATATAAAAATAAAAAGAAAATAAGAAAGCCATGCCAATTAAAGAAAAGGAAACATAAAACAAGAAAACCCCAAAGATAAGAGAGAAAGAGCACAAAAAACTAAAGAAATAAATTAAAATAAAAACTGGTAAAAACTGGTAATAATTGAAAGAAAAACGATGAAAAAGGAATACTAAAAACCCCAAAGAAACCCATGAGTAAATAAAAAAAGAAAAAAAAATCTTTTTTGAGCAAAGAAAAACGCAACGTACGTTATTATCATCGAACAAGCGGGCCCAATACTCTACATGGTCAGAAAATCTTCAGCGAGACGGAAGATACCCTCTCTGTAAGCGAGATATACGGTCAAAATCTTATCACAACTAGGCCCATAAATTGGCTACGACGCGAAAAAGCGCATCCACAACTCACGGGTTAGCTCATCTGAAATCACGAATTGAGGAGCACTCTTTACAAAGGTCACTTCCACCTCCTAGGTTGCGACAGGTGTGCACACTGCATGCGCGCCACTTGTTGTAACCTGGAAATTTTTCTTTTTTTCCTAGATTCGTTTATTCAAATCGTTTTATCTCTTAAGTTGTTCATTTGAATCTCGGACCATTTTCACCGTTGGATTCTTCGCGTTGGGATCTTTGAAACTAGATCCCATATTATAGGTTTTGACAAACTTAAAAACCGAACGTAAAAACCGAACCGGAAGCACATTGTTTCCTTTTCTAAAAGAGGCACTGTGCCTCTCACGGAAGCAAGTTCGTGCCTTCAGGAGAAGTAAACCCGTGCCTCTTGTGCGAAAAAAAAGAAACATGTTTTTTTCGTTTCCGAGAGGCACGCTCGCCAAAGGAAAAAAACAAAACATGTTTTTTTTTCTTTTTTCGAGAGGCACATCGCAGAAGCAAATTCGTGGCACCAGTGAAAAAAACGCAAATTTTTTGCTCCAAAAGCTAGAAAAGACCGTTGAAAAACTGAAATGCCGAAAAAACCAAAAAAACAACTAAAAAACTGAAAACATGTGCGAAATAAAAACGACAATCGAAGGAAGCATACTGAGTGTGCGTCTCAACCCACCTCAACTAATCCTTGAAGAGGCTTTCAAAGAAGCGCTCGTTAATTAGTTGCTCTGTGGTTCATCTAGTGAATACTTTCGGCCAGGATCATATCACTAGTACTTAGGCCCATAAATTGCCCACCACGGGACAAAGGCCGTCCGTTCGGCAGTCACTCAGCCCAGATCCAGTCCAACGTAGGGGCCCGCCCACAACCACCGAGTCCAGAGCGTGTCGGCTCGTCTCCGCAACGCATGCCGCGGGATCGGCCTTCGCCTCCCCATGGCCTTCCATTCCTCGGCCGCTCCCATCCCCTTGGCCCCACCTCCCGGCCCCGGAGCCTTCCGCCGAGCCCACCGCCCCGCCGGAGCTTCCCGGGCCGGCGCGCCCGGGAGGGGTCTCGCCGCCCACTCGCCCCCCTCGCCCGACGTCGTGGTCACCCGCGAGCAAGGCAAGAACGCCAAGCTCGTCGCCGCGCTAGTAAGTTCCCTCCCACAGCGGGCAGCTCTCTCATTGTCCTCCTGGATCGAGCGCGGCGGGCTTTCAGGGAGCGTCGGGGATGCCCCTCCTCGTCTTCTCTGTGATACCCTGAGCCGATGTTGGTGAATTTTAGAGGGGACGGTTTTATATGCTCGGCTGTGGAGAGGCGATTTTCCGAGCTGATTTTACATCTCTGAACTGGGGGCTGATGAACTCGGTCAGACCTTGGGGAGTTAATCACATCAGTTTTGTAATTGGGCTGTGCAGGAGAAGCATAATGTGCGCTCTCTGGAGCTTCCTCTTATTCAGCACGTCGAAGGGCCTGATGCAGATAGGCTTTCAGCTGTCTTGCGGGGTATGTAGTTCAGTTTATCTTCTTTACACTGCTTTGCAAAACTTGCAACTGCAGGGTTTAGTCACTTTGCTATTATGTATGTATTTGCAGATGAACATTTTGACTGGATTACTGTAACTTCTCCTGAGGCAGCTGTGGTGTTCCTTGAGGGATGGAAGTAAGATTCAAACATATTGCAGTTATTGTGCCCAGTGTTGCCATGCAAATATGTCGTTTCAAGATTCATTCCACATAGGTTGCGGGCTTGTGGCAGCGCAGGTCCGTGCGCTCTCTGTGAAACAAAGTAGATTATGCATTTTACACGGCCAAAGTTATTTTTTCTGAACTTCATTTGTGCAATTAAATCGTTGCTGCATGACACCAGAACAAATCAAACGTCGTCTACGACTAGACTACCATATTTGACATTACCCGATAACTCAATACCAGGGCTGCTGGAAGTCCTAAGGTGCGAATAGCAGTTGTTGGAGCAGGTACTGCAAGAACTTTCGATGAAGTATTGCAATCCAATGATGGATCCCTTGAGGTTGCATTTTCTCCTTCCAAAGGTATCTTGCCCATATTTTTATACTCCTGCTATGGTGTACTGCCAATGCACTTTAAAGACATCATGCATCTTGAAGACTTGCGAGTATTTTCAATTCTATATGGTACTTATTATATTTATTTCTTCTTCAGCTTTGGGCAAAGTTTTGGCCTCGGAGCTTCCAAGGACTAGTGAGACTGCCTGTAAAGTGTTGTATCCTGCATCTGCAAAGGCTGGCCATGAAATTCGTGAGTCATTTCGTGTCCATTTAGTTCACATTTATATGTGTGCTATTTATTTCATCCCTTTGTTTAGTCAAAAGATTTCTGCCTTTCTGTTTTCCAGAGTGAGTTATGAATTATTCAGGCCTGGGCAAATTCATCCATATTATAAATCAGGAATTGCTTTGTATTTTCAGTCTTGTAGTTAAATTTCCTGTTGTTTAAGATTTTGTAACAATTTGATCAATTTTGACTCTTTTTATTCCTTATCTTGTTGTCTGTCTTCCACAACAATTGCATGAAATGTTCAGTCTTTCAGTTACTTAGTTTTACCCTGCGATGCAGAGAATGGGCTGTCAGCTCGAGGATTTGAGGTGACAAGACTGAACACCTATTCAACCGTAAGATTTTCACTTATATTGGTGTCTAATTTCCGGTCTCTTTCTGAATTTGTATATAGAACATATATTCTGCATTTTTGAGCCATTTTCCGTTGATCCATGGTACCTATCTTCTTTAGCTTGATCTTTCTGAAATCCATCAGTACTAATTTTGTTTGATATTAAGCTTCATGTCCCCCGCAAAAAAAAAAAGAGAAGATATTAAGCTTCATATGATGCAGAGTTTTGTGAAAAACATCAGATAATTCCGAACTAGAGCTGGATATTTGTATTTTAACCCTGTAATTATAGGTTGGTTTTAGTGAACACTTGAACTCAATGCAGTTGAACCACATAACATGAACCATTGATTAAGCTCATGATATTATACCTCTGCAGCCTTCTTTCCTTGCCTGACAGTGTCATACTTGTTTTTCGTAAGGTTGACTGTGGCATATCATGAATTTTACATTATATTCCATGCTTTATGTGCGCATAGACTTGGACTCCTGGTAATTAATCAAGTGGCTGTGTTTACAAACAGGTACCTGTACATGATGTAGATCCACAGATTTTAAAGCTTGCTCTTTCAGCGCCAGTTGTCGCAGTAGCTTCTCCATCTGCACTCCGGTAACTATATTAACTGTATCCGGCTATTCTTTTCATATTTTTTTTGTTTGCATAATTCTACAATATTACTACCCCCGTTCCAAAATATAAGACGTTTTGGTAGGCCATGGAGGTAGTACATTATAAGATGGTGAGCTGAAGCACATGTGCAACATATCGTGAGATTCTAGCATTTAGACATGAACCCCTGTTTGGAGGAGGTTATTGTTGATACAGGAGAAGCTTACTGATCCGCAAGTGGATCACTGCTTTTGCCCATATCATGCAGAATCTGGAACATGATATTACAGTCCTTCTCGCTTTGTTGATCACTGTAATTAGTTTCATTCTGCACAAAGCTGTGCTTTACTCTCTCCATTTGTTCCGTGGCTTCACAATGTTGCAGAGCTTGGCTAAACCTCATGTCACGGGTCGACAACTGGAGCAGCTCGGTCGCCTGCATAGGCGAGACGACGGCGTCAGCGGCCAAGAAACTCGGCCTGGAGAGTGTATACTATCCTGCAACCCCCGGACTCGAAGGGTACGGGCGCGCACATCATAATCCCTTTCTCCGAACAACGCCGTCCCCATTGTCATGGGCAAGTCGCTGTTCGTGGACATTCAGAGCCATACATTCAGAGAAATGCACTAGGACTTGCGTAGCCCTTGACTGAGTGTCGTGCGGTAATCGTTTTCCATGTTGCTTTGGGCAGGTGGGTCGAAAGCATCCTGGAGGCGCTCGGAGCCCACAAGCAATCGTCCAAGTGAGGCGTCGGCAGCTCTCTTGAATTTTCTTTCCCGGCTCCTGTCGTAGCCTTCTTTGTCTCTCGCTAGGCCCCAAAGTGTCGGAGACGAGCACGGCTGATTGACCGGCCGCTGTAGCCCGTACTGTAGTAGGTGCATTTTTTAAGGAACATGTGTTTTGTTTCCTGCTAATCGCACACACGCTATGCGTGCTTTTGCACTGTGCGTGAAGGGGGCCGGGGCATCATCGGCATGTAAATGTGGTGAGGCGTGCAGTACGGGCACGGCATGAACACAAAGTGTAACCTGATTCACTACAACTTCTTCCTCTTGGCTTTTTTTAGAAAACTTTTCCTTTATCCAATATACTCACATATTGGACGTAATAACATCTTATATTATGGGATGGAGGGAGTAGTTGCTTAGTTCTCTAGCCCAATGACCCAAATATGATACTCCCTCTGTTTCTAAATATAGGGTGTATAATTTTTGACATAGAAATTAAAGAACGTACATGGAGTAAAAATTTCACAAGTTTTGAATGAGGTTACACCTGACTAATTGGCATGAAAAAAATAGAGAAGCTTGCCTTATGTAAGTAAATGTAATCAAAACTCAAAAATCTATGCATCTTATATCAAGGAACGGAGGGAGTACTATCTAGTTTGCGAAAACACTAACGCCCACATGTGTGGGCGTCTGGCAACTCACCCACACGCATGGATCCTCGTCCAATCAATTCTGCACGAATCTTGGCGCGTTCTAGCAGTTCTTGTGTGCCACGTAGGACTAAGCTGGTGTGTGTGCATTCATCCGGTCGTCCACACGTCCTTTTTCACCACACGGGGGCCTGGTGTGTGGGCGTTTAACAATTCGCCCACGCACCACTTTTCACGCACGCAGAGGGGGCTGGTGTGTGGGCGTTTATCACTTCGTCCACACGCGCGTCTCCTCGCCCACACCCAAAGTTGGCAGTTGCCATGTGTTTCTGCAGGGTACATGGCAATTGCCCTAGCTTTGCTTGTAAGCAGGTGTCAACTCTCTTTTACCTGAGTTGCCATGTGTTTTTGCATGGTACATGGCAACTGCCCTAGCGTGCACGTAAGCAGCTGTCAACTCTTTCTCTTTACATGGCAACTGCTCTAGCGTGCTTGTGAGCACATCGCAACTCTCTCTTTTACCCGAACATGATTTTTTGCCATGCCTTTTTATAGTGCTACACGGCAACTGCCTAGTGTTAGTGGGTGGCAACTCCTAAAGTTTTAAAATCATGGCAACTGCAATAGACCAGACCATACATGGCAACTGCAGTTGAGCAACCATGGCAAGTGTAGTTGTCCGACATGGCAACCGAAGTTCAGCGACATGGCAACTACAGTTAAACGAACATGGACGAGGATCTGGATCATGGCAACTGCGGGACGCGCGATGACTGTCACGCGGGGCGCGCGGAACCACGAGGTACGAGGCCTGGCGTATGGGGCGTGTGGGCGTTATCGGATCCGAAGGGAAAAAAAGGTGTGTAAGCATTACTTGTTTTGCCATACGTAGATGTGTGGGCTGTTCCTCTTATACATCACACAAAATGTATGAGCAGATCCTCTAACGCCGATACGTGTGACACTTATCGGGGTCCTTAGTTTGAGCCCGGGAAGGGAAAAAAAAGAAAGAAATGGTAATCTGCAGCGCCGTGATTGTCAGGGGGTCTGGCTGAGGATAAGTTACGTTGCTTATCTGAAACCCGCCGAGTCTCCGCCGTCTGCACTCCACCGCCGAAAGACTCCAAAATGTTTTGAGCTTCTCTCAGCCGGTGACAAGTTCGTCGCGCTACTCTGGGCTCCTTGTGATGAATTATTGGTACGTACGTAGCCGTCGGCGTCGTGAGCTAATTCAATTCAAAGCTTGGATGCAGTCCGGTCAGCCTGGATGGATGGATCCACATCAAACTGAGCAGCAGAGAAGGACGACGAGGACAAGTGTTGCCACCACCATGCAGCAGCCAAGTAATAAACCGCCTGGATCTGGATGGGAACACGTCCATGTCCACAACGCAAGCACAGCCGAGCACCACATTATATATTTATTTTATATACTGTATGTACAAAAAGAAAAGGAATCCAAGCACACGTCGACGTCCCCGCCTGCAGGTCTAGTCTCCCCCTGGCTAGCTGATTAATTAAGCAGAGGCAGGCGTGTTCAAAAGCGGCTCGCACGGCGACGGGCGACGCGCACCCGGCGCCGCCGACAGCGACGGCGACGGCCATTTGGGAGATGCATACGGCCACTTAACGCAGGGGAAAGTAGGGGTGCTGGTGCACCGTCGACGGCTACGTGTCGCCGGGAGTGACTGGAGAGTGGAGACGTTGATTGTTGAGTGCCGGGCCAAAACAACCCCGCAGTACCGTGCTGTGTTTGATCCTGTGGAATGTGGTGTTGTGAGCAGAGTATGCGGTTCTCTCCGCTCATCGACTGTCACTGTCCGCGTGGTTTAGCTCGCCGGAGAGATTGGCCGGCCAATGGCACCGCGCCTACGTGCGGTTTTCTTTCGAGGAAGGCTTTTGTTTATGAGCGAAAGTTGGTGTACAAAGGCAGGCAGGCAGGCAGCGACCGATGATGCGTGATGAAAGTAGCAGGAGCAGTGGTATGAAACAAGAGGCAGCCAAGTGCGTACGGAAAGGCACCACTCCCCTTGCACTTGTTGCAGTACATACAGACAGGTACCAGTACTGTTGCTCCTAGTACGTACTACCACAGCACACCCAGGACTCCAAGGTGATTTGCGACTGGAAAGGTGCATTCAAGGAAGGTGCCCATGCCGTGTCGTGTCATGGCGCGCTGGGCACGGACAAGGAAGACCTGTCGTGCTATGCTATGGCAGTACGCCGGTGCGTGCAGTGTAGCCCGGAAGGGGAAAGCGCAGCGCGTCCCGGGTCTAGCTAGCGTACGCGCAAACACGGGTCGGAGGACGGTGATGGGCGGAAGTCGTGTAGGAGCTTTCGTGCGAATTTCGGGCACCGTGTAGACCGGCACCGGCACGGCCGGACGCGGAGTGCATGTGCTTCTGTATGTGCATGCACGGAATGGCGCTTTTTTGGGCAGGTGATTTTTCGCCCTGCTCCCGATTCGGCCACCGATCGATCAGATGAAAAGATGGTGGGTGCTTCCGCAACCAACTGCTGCCCTGCGTTCCATCACAGAGTAGGAAAAGATGTGCAACCCTGTCTGTTTTACCTACAACGGTGAGTGACTGCACTGCATAGGCAACCCATTCTGTCGGCATTGCACGTAGCATGTGGCCTGTTTAGTAGCCTATCGAAAATCCAATCTCGCTCCCGGGAGCACGCGTGAAAAATAACTTTTGAAATGTCTGAAAAATCTCAATAAAATTGTAATGTGTTTATAGTCACATTCAAATGCTACCTGCAAAGTTTTAGCAACTTGGCCTGTGCAAGAAAACAAAAACAAATTTGAACATCAACTGTTACTCTAAATTTGTTTTTTTCTACCGACGAAACACTACTGCTCCATTTCGCATGAAAATTGCCAAGCATGTTCACTACACTAACAAGGACATTAAAAAAAAACAGAATTATTTGAAAATATTTTACCACTTTTTTTATGGTACTGTTCATTTTGTTATTCATAGTGTACTCTATCCTTGGCAACGGTGTATTACTAGTCTACTATTTCCTCCATCTGAAAATACTTGCCGAAGCTACTATTTCCTCCATCTGAAAATACTTGTCGAAGAAATGGATGTATCTAGATGTATTTTTATTTAGCACATTACTTCTCCATAAAAGGCTAGGGTTTCTGCCTCCCGCCGACGGCGCCGTAGGTCCGCCTCCTCTCCGGTGGCCCTAGGGCCATGGGAGCGCGGTGGATCTCGGCAAGGGCCGGCGGGAGGACTCCGTTCTTAGTCCTTTCTTTCAGTTTTGCTAGGGTTTGCGTCCTGCTCTGCTCAGGAAGACGAGACGAGGCGGCTCCCTGAAGATGGAATAAAGGTCTCCCCGCCTTGCCCCCGTTTCGACGGTGCGTATAGCACAATTGGTGGGCGTGAGGAGGTGTGTCTTCGGCGGATCTATCTTTGGTGGATTTTCTCAGATCTCGTCGTTGTTTGTCTACGTTCGTGCGTCTTTGGGTTGGATCCTTCTGATCTACCTTATTCTTCATCTGCGGCGGTTGTTGCTCTGGTGCGCTGGTCCAACGGGGCCTTAGTACAACGACTTCACGATTGTCTACTACAATAAATTGTGCCCGACTCCGGCGATGGAGAAGCGATGACGGCGGCGCGCCTTCATCTCACTTCGGTGCTTGTAGTCGTCGCTAGATGGTCTACGATTCTGATGTAATTTCTATTATTTCTGGTATTCGTCATACTATTATGATTGAAAATGAATAGATCGGAAATTTTCTTTAAAAAAGATGTATTTTTATTTCCGGACGGAATGAATACTACATCTGCTACTGCCGCCTACTGGACGTGATAGAAAGTGAAGACACTGATCATCTTGGGTCGGAGACGGTCGCCGTACAAGTGCTTGAGTGGTTTGCCCTTTCCTCCGGGAAAACGACTGGAATTGCATCGGGCTCCCGGGCCGAACGACCGAGCGCTCTCGGCCACACGACCCACACGGCCCAGGGGGGAAAGCGACGCCGCACCCCGACCCACGACAAAGCGCGCCCGGCGCGGGCCCACGGTCAGATTCGGCGGGGCCCGGCTCCGCGCAGGCCCACCAAATATAGCGGAGCGGTCTCCACGGGATTCCTTCCCCGGCCAGTGCCGCCCGCCCGCCCATGCCCATGCCCCGAGACCACAGCCGGCGCGCCACGTCGGCGGGCGGGCGAGCGCGGGCCCCGGTGCGGGATCCGGGACGACGGCGACGGCGGGATTCCCGGCCGTTGGATCCGCCGTTCGGTAGGCCGCGTGTCGACCGCGGAGCGGAGGCCGCGGTGGTTCGGTCTCGTTGGGGCGTCAAGTGGTCAAGTGGAGTAGCCGTCTGGAGCTGGCAGGAGCAGTTGCTGTTTGTCCCGATGAATGGCCACGGTTTGGCACGTCGGGGCACGAGACGGCATCATGCGGGATTGGGAGATTGGAATTCGCTGCTGGCCATGATGATTTTAGGGCGCCGGAGAAGGGGATTCTGCAGAGGCGCTCGAGGTTCGCTTTGATTTAAACACACCGACAGAGGAATGGGTGGTTCAGGAGTATATATTGTCTCGAGCAATGCTACACAGACGACATCTTGGCAGCCGATTCATGCACGACACATGTTAGCAGCCGTCCATCACTTTGGCTCCATGGGTTAGTGCCATCGATCACAACTTCGTGCAGGCATCGTCCGCCAAGGTGTCGTGTGCATAGTGATTTCGTATTGTCTCGCTGGATGCTAAGCTTCGAACTCATTGATTAAGTGCAAGTTGGGGACTTCGCAACCAAAAAAGTGTAAGGTTTTTTTAACAAAGTACTCCCTCCGTAGCTACTCCAGCAACAACTATTTCGGTACAGAGGGAGTACAAACGCATGTGCCCACGTATACGGACTCAACCTTAGGACACACACACGCAGGTCCTATCTCTATGAGTAACTCCGAAATACTAATTCAAGACAACATTTGGGATTGATGAAGCCATCACATTCTTTATAGTCGACGGGAACATCTTCTTCAACTGAACGAACATTGCCAAAAAAACATTTAATAAATTCAGAAAAATGCAAGCACCAACGCCAAGTTTACAAAATCACAAGAAACTAACCGTTTGAGGTTAGAGATGCATATTGGTCTAGAGTGGTCTAATGCTACTATGTTAAAAAAATGTACTCCCTCCGTTCCTAAATATTTATCTTTTTAGAGATTTTAAATGGACTATCACATACGGATGTATATAAACATATTTTAAAGTGTAGATTCGTTCATCTTGCTCCGTATGTAGTTATTTGTTGAAATCTCTAAAAAGACAAATATTAAGGAACGAAGGGAGTAATAGAGTATATTTTGCCCTGCATGTAGAGCAGTAATTTTGCGAATGCATGGGATGTAAGCATTTCTGTTGCCTCTTAATTTTGCAGGTGAACAACATTAATATTCTTGATGTAGTGAATGCGTTGATAGCATCGTAAAGAGTGGGGCGGCGGACCTGGGTTCAAAGCCTAGGTCTTGCATACAAAAAACCTCACTTAGCATGGACGGTGGCCGATCCCAACATGAGCTTGGCGGCCATGCGCTGCATCCTTTTTTGTGTGTAAATGCATTGTTTTTCCATACTATTCTTGAAATACATGTCAAGACTGGATATACAATATTGATATACCAAAAACGACAACGCAAAATAGATATACATCATTAAATTTTGGAAATGCTAGTAGACCAGATATGCGACAATAATATTCTCTTGAGCGGCCATGTGTTGTGGGTGTCGTCTTCTCCACATGTCAGAGTTTTTATCTATTATCTGAGTACCAATCTATATCAGATATGCATCCATAACATCCTTGAAATGCTAGCCGAGACTAGATATACCACATACGACATTAATATTCTAAAAATGCCAGTCAAGACTAGATTTTTTTTTAAAGCAAGGCAAAAGATTTGCCATTTTCATTGATTAAGAAGAAGAGAATTGTCCGGTTAATTAACGGAAATCCGGACTAAAACCGTTACAGAACGCCCACAGAAAAGGGCACATCGGCCGACCTGGCACCCACAAGATAACGCACATCGTCGAGGAGAGGACACCGTCGAGGCAGCCTGCAATGTCATCGTCATCACCTCTCCCCGAGCAGGCGACTTCGACTTCGCCGCTGATGACCCGTCAAGGCCCCTCCGAACGAACGACGCCCAAGCACCTCGTCGGCAATAGCCAAACAGTCAGCCGAGACGTCGAGGACCGGCAGCTCCGATTTTGTTGATGCGCTTCGTAGGAGAAAGTTGCAAGCCTCGCACCGATCTAGTCCAACGCAACCTCCGGAGAGCACCATCCGCTGAAACCACCCTCATGGAGTCATCTTTGCCGTAGGGGCCCCGCCACACACAGCTTCGACTTCTCTGTCACGGTGAGAAACAAACATAGGCGCACCCAACGGCGAATCGGACCGTCGACCTCAGAAGGACAAGCCACGACCCAGCTCGCACGCCACCATCATCGTCGCCGCACAAGTCGCAACGCCAGCCACTCGCATCACCGATTGGGCACCCGCCAACCGTGATGCCGTGCATGTCCAGCCCGAGGGAAGCGCGGAGAAGGATCACCGGTCTTCAAAACAACGCCCCAAAGGAGGAAATG
This sequence comes from Triticum aestivum, assembly GCF_018294505.1. Taxonomy (NCBI): domain Eukaryota; kingdom Viridiplantae; phylum Streptophyta; class Magnoliopsida; order Poales; family Poaceae; genus Triticum; species Triticum aestivum. The sequence goes on along the minus strand of NC_057803.1, from coordinate 2,532,916 downwards.
TCGTAGAGACGACATCGTTGCCCGACCCAGCCAGGTCTAGGCTTTCACCCGAAGAACCAGATCCGAGGACGAAGCGCGGTGACGAGAACTCCATGGTGACGCCTTCAAGAAGGGAGCGACGCCCGCAGGCGCCGCCACCACCGGCCGACGCAAGCCAGGCAAGCCTTCGCTCGGAGCAACTCGACAACCACCCACCCCACGCAGCCGGCCAAGCCGACCCGCACATCCGCTGGCCCGTACACCTCCTGCGCCTCGACAGCGCCATCAACACACAGGAGCCACCACCAATCCTCGTCGCCAGCCAACGCCGCGAGCCAGATCTGACCAAGCCCGGCCAGATCGGGCAACCACCAGCAGTCGCGCCGTCAGCGGAGGAGCCAACGGCCGCGCCCCCTGAGCACCAGAGGCACACCCACCAGGCAGGGAACGTGGGCTGCCACCCCACCGCTCCAGATCTCCTCGCTGGAGGGACGAAGCCCTCGAGCTCCTCGCTGCCGCCGCATGAGGGAGCGCCGCAGCCACCACCTCGCCGGAGAGCGCCTCCTAGGGATCCGCCTGAGTGCGCCAGGGCAGCCGCCGAGCTGCCGGAATCCGCATCGCGCAGTCGCGGAGGTCCGAGCCTCCCCCACCATAGACACGCGGAGAAACGCCCCGCCGCCGCCGTCTGCCGCGCGGGCTTAGCCCGCCGGCGTCCTCCGGCGGCGGCGAGGGAGGAGGAGGCGAGGGGCGGCGGCGGCGGCGGCTATGGTTCCGCCCGAGCCGCCCCCTGAGCGACGCGGGCGTGGTTTCTCACATGTGTCCGGATTCTAAGACTAGATATATGTCACTAACATTTTTGAAACGCCGTCCTAGACTAGATATACAACACCGGTATTCTTGAACACCATCCCAATAAGATATAAGACATTAATATTCTTGAAACACCAACCCATACTAGATATAGGCATTAACATTCTTGAAACCCAAGCTGAGACCTACGTCGATAATATTCTTGAAAATGCTATCATTTTCAAATATATAACATTAGTACTCGAATGTAAATGTAGTGAATTTAGGTGTAAATCACACGAGCATTTATGGAACCAATTAGCGGATCTAAGATGGCGGGGTAAAAATATATGTTGCAGCAAGCCAGCAATGATCTCTTTTCAACATGACATACTAATGCAATGACAATATTTTTTCCGAGGAACACCGGGAGCTCTGCCTTTTAACCGTATATAGTTCGAGTAGGTTATTGGGCTTGACCCATTTTGTTTTTCCTTTACAATACATCTAATTTTTAAACATATTTTCCAACAAGAACTTTTGGGATATCTGTTGATTTTTTAAAAAAATACATGTAAATTTTGCAAATGCATAAAAAATACACTAGTATTGTTTTGTTCAATATTAATCTTTTAAAAACATGAGAAGAACATTAGTGTAGTGTCTTCCAAACTAACATTGTCTAAAGTGGTCACAACTTTCTATGTATGGAACAAACTACTTTATAGTTATACTTTGAAATGCTAAGTTCCATGTTGTTTAGATTTCATTTACATTATATAGAATTTTGAAAACAATAAACTCCATTATTGTGCTTGACTCTTGCCAAGGAGATCTTTGAGTTTTCTTTCCATTTCTTGTATAAGGCATACAAATATACTCAAGACCCTAAATATAATTTGTCAAACCATTTTTGTGCACTATTTAATGTACTCATAGTTCAAATTTGAAATATATTCAGTAAATGCCTAGAAACGAGGTCAATGCGTTAAATATAGCAAATGAAACCGAAAAAGTGCCAAATTTGAACATGGATGATGATATGGTCTATGTTGAGTGTAGAAAAAATTTGTGGCCAAACATTGAAGCAAATGTTAGCTTCCCTTAAAACTTACCGCATTCCCTCTAAAAACCACGATTCTTCCTCGCAGATGGTTCGATTTCTACAGAGTGTATATCAAAACTATTTTGAAACATTCTATATTTTTTACCATGGCATACTGAGGTCATATGATGGCACCAAGCCAATTGTCATGTTTTTCAGACTTCATTTACATGTTTTGTGATTAACTCTTTCCACATAGATTTTTAAATTTCTTTTCATTTCTTGTATATGGCATAAAAATATACTCAATACCCTAAATATAGTTTGTCAAACCATTTTTCTGCACTATTTAATGTACTCATAGTTCAAATTTGAAATATATTCACTAAATGCCAAGAAATGAGGTCAATGCCTTAAATATAGGAAATGAAACCGAAAAAGTGCCAAATTTGAACATGGATGATGACATGGTCTATGTTGAGTGTAGAAAAAATTCGTGGCCAAACATTGAAGCAAATGTTAGCTTCCCTTAAAACTTAGCGCATTCCCTCTAAAAACCACGATTCTTCCTCGCAGATGGTTCGATTTCTACAGAGTGTATATCAAAACTATTTTGAAACATTCTATATTTTTTACCATGGCATATTGAGGTCATATGATCACACCAAGCCAAATGTCATGTTTTTTAGACTTCATTTACATGTTTTGTGATTAACTCTTTCCACATATATTTTTAAAATTTCTTTTCATTTCTTGTATATGGCATACAAACATACTCAAGATCCCAAATATGATTTTTCGAACCATTTTTGTGCATTGTTTCATGCACTCATAGTTCAAATTTGAATTATATCTATTAAATGCCTAGAAATGCACATAATGACTTAAATATAGTAAATGACCCCGGAAAAGTGTCAAATTTGACCATGGTGGATTCTATGGTGTATATTGAGTGTAGGAAAAATATCAAGGTGAAACGTTGAAGCAATGTCAATTTGCCTTCAAACTTGGTGCATTCCCACCCGAAACCATGATTCGTCCTTGGAAATGGTTTAGTTTCTAAAGAATATACATCATAACTTTCATTAAACCTTCTCAATTTTTTACCACAACATACTGGTGTCAAATCATGACAGCAGGCCAGGTTTCATGTTTTCAGACTTCATTTACATTTTCTAGAATTAAAACCTCTCTTCAAGAATTCGTCTGAGTAACCAGTTAACTTACCGATTAATCGCTACTCATAGGGTCCCCGAGTAGCCGATAAACTGATAAAGTATCTGATTAATGTATTAACTTGCCGATTAGCCTATTAGTCCCCTACTCGCCGGCAACCGAGCAACTACCAGTTAGCGCTTTACTCAACAATAAAACACCACTAAACTCCATGTTTGTGGTTGACTCTTGCCACATAGACCTACAAAATTTGTTTCCATTTCTTATATAAGACATACAAATATACTCAAGATCCTGAATGTTCAAACCATTTTTGTGCACTGTTTCATGTACTCATAGTTTAAATTTGAATTATATCCATTAAATGCCTAGAAATGCACTAAATGACTTAAATATAGCAAATTACCTGGAAAAGTGCCAAATTTGAACATGAGAAATTTTATGGTGTATATGTTGGGTGTAGAAAAAAAATCACGGTCAAACGATGAAGGAAATGTCAATTTGCCTTCAAATTTGGTGCACTAAACTACATGTTTGTGGTTTATTCTTGCCACATAGATCTTTAAAATTTCTTTTCATTTCTTGTATAAGACATACAAATATACTCAAGATATAGTTTATAAAACCATTTTTGTGCATTGTTTCATGTACTCATAGTTCAAATTTGAATTATATCCATTATGTCTAGAAATGCACTTAATGAATTAAATGTAGCAAATTACCCCAGAAAAGTGATAAATTTCAACACAATGATGATGTATAATTAGTGTAGAGAAAACTCTAGGTCAAACGCTGAAGGAAATGCCAATTCCACTTCAAAGCTCTCACCTTTCCTCTCAAAATCACGATTCTTCTTTGGAATGTTTTGATTTCTAAAGAGTGTATATCTATACTTTTGTGAAACCTTCTCATATTCTTAGCACAGTATACTGAGTTCATATAATGACACCATGACAAGTTTCATGTGTTTGAATTAAAAAGCCAATAAACTCAATGTTTGTGAGCAACTCTTGCCACAGAGATCTTTGAAATTCATTTTCAATTATTGCGTAAGACATACAAATATATACAATACCATAAATATGATTTTCAAATCATTTTTGTGCACTATTTCATGTACGTGTAGATCAAATTTGAATTATGTTAATTAATTGCCAATAAGTGCACTTAATGACTTAAATATAACAAACTAACTCGGAAAAGTGCCAAATTTTAACACCGAGGTTGCTATGGTTTATGGTGGGTGCAAAAATAATTTAAGGTCCAACGATGAAACAAATGTCAATTCCCCTTCAAACCTGTCGCAAAAACTATTTTTCTTTGACAAAAACTTATGCAAGACATCACACACGGTTGTGTTTTTAAAACTGTGTGCGATGCAGCCTGCCATGACAGGCTACATTGCACACACTTTTTTTTATAAAAAACATATGCAAGACACCACACACGATTGCACTTTTTATATCGTGTGCAACGATATGGTACAACACACACACTTAAAAAAACTATGCGCAGGACATGACACACGGCTGCGTTTTAAAAACCGTGTGCAATGCATTGCACGCATAACTTTTGCAAAAGTCATGTGAAAGCATCACCCATGTTTGTGTTTTTCAAAACCTTGTACAGTGATAGGCTACATCGCACACACATCTTTTGCAAAAACTGTTTACACGACATCACACACAAATTGCGTTTCCGGACTGTGTACGATATTACGGCAAGTTCAAACTTGTGTGATGTTGCATATAACACAGTTTGGTCAAAGGGGGTGTAATAGGTGTGTCGTCTTAGCCCTTTCTGCACTAGTGTTAATATACTCGTACATGCAAATTGCGGTCACAAGCAAATAATGTATTCATGAACCAATATTTACAATTTTCTTTAGGACATAAACCATGAGAAAATAAACACTTACAATTGCCTATAAGACATGGCCAGGTTAGTTTAGTCGTCACGCCAACGAACGCAGGCGGCCAAAAGGCAGATCATGTGCAAGGCAATAAACAATGTTTAAGAATGTATCATGTCATTATCTAAGGAAATGTCTCATGTGGCGAGTTCCTTATAAAAGCAATTTGGGATAAGGAAAACGGCGTCAAGCATGCATGCGTACCGCAAGCATGATATACAGTATATCGGCAATCGGCTCCCTGTGAAGTTGACGTGAGATTAATAAAGGAGCCGATAGAGATTCGTGGTTTAGCTGCCAGATTCCAAGGGATTCTCCACGGATATACAATATGTTATAAGCTCCTTATACTAGAAATGCTTCAATAATTATGTGTGGTGGTCACGTTCGACCAATCACATAGTGCCATATTAGAAAAGGCTTCAATAATTCGGTGTGACGAACTGGCGATCAGTGAGATCCTAGAATGAAAAGGTCTCTGGGCCCTCAGAAAGATAACGGAAAGCATCCGGCAAAGAAAAACGGAAAGGAGAAAAGGGGTTCTGAATGCAATGATTCGTGTATAGAAAGCTAGCTCTTAAACTGTGGAATTACTAGGTTTAGTCTTCGCCTGGTGACAATTAGAAAAGGCCTCAGCAATTCCTTGTGACGAAGGGGCGATCAGTGGGATCATAAAATGAAAAGGCTCCTAGGCCCTTAGAAAGATGACATAACGGAAATAATAACGAGCGAACGTCAGCTTGTTTCCACGATAGCACGATGCACTCTAAAGCCTCCCACAAGAAGAAAACGGAAAGGAGAGAAGGGGTTTGAATCAAATGGCTTTTGTATTGAGAAATATCTCTTTTTTTTGCGGTGATTGAGAAATATCTCTTAAACCGCCATAGAACACTTGTTCTACGGTTTCGGCTAAAAAAATCTCTTAAACTACGACATTAGTGTGTTTAATTTTCACCCAGCTAACGACCATTCTTTTCTTCCATTAAAAATCGAGTTGAAAACACAGGTTTTCTTAGGGACATTGAGAATATGAGAATGAAGACTGGATAGACAGGGTCAATTTGATTTATAGACTTGAAATCGTCTAGTCAATAATCCCCGGTGAGACGGCGGAGTCACGTTTTCCAAGTCCAACTCTCATGTATTTATTGTTCAGGCGCACGGTTGTCCCATGAGTAGTCACGAGTCATGATGCAGTCCACCTCGCAGTATTTACCGCTAGTAATCCACATATTGCCATATATGCCCTCTCACCTAGGTCACATCACGTTAAACTGAGAGAAATATCTCAATGACAAGGGTGACTAGCTTCTTCGAAAAAATGGATAATGATAATCCACATTTTGTAATATATATGCCAGCTTGCCTAAGTTAAAATGTGCTAGAGCGTTTATGTGCGCTCCATTTCGGCAGTGTTTTAATCAACAACTACGAATAAGTTTTGAAGATTTTTACTATTGAAGTGAAGTCTACAATCAAAATGGTAGGTTTGATGGTGGTACGTCCATTCGTGAGTCCTCCCTCATTCCGCACACGCACGCACCAAAAAATACGAGGAAGTATATATACCTTCGGAACACATAGTGGATCGCTCGAAATATATTCACCAAGTTTGCAACTTAGAAAGAAAAGAGTGATTTATAAAATTTGTTTCTTCTAGCAAATCCTAATGAATGAGGAAACAAAGGAGTTTGTCAAATCTCTAATTTTTATTTTGGGTCTGCCATGTTTATACAAATGTATTTATTTTTCAATTGGAGATCCTCAGTTTCTGGCAAACTACACATATCTGCAACGACATATAACGGTATTAAAACGCAAATACTTGTGAAAATGAGAAACTTTTGACATAATGGCATCAATTTATTTGTTCCTTCCGAGACTTTGCATGTCTCAGAGGGGGTGTTTGTTTGTAGGGACTTTTTGGTGTAGGGACTAAAAAAAGTCTTTTTTAGTCCCATCTAAACCAAACAGGAGAGATTTTTAGGGACTAAAAGTGGGCATTTGGGACTAAAGAACGAAGACCCTGAGGGAGAGTCTTTTTGGGACTTTTTCCAACAGTTGCCCTTGTCCCGCATCGCACCTTATCTCTATTAGTTCATTACTAGGGGTAATATGGTCTTTTAGCATGCCATTTAATAACCTATAGTCCATGTTTAGTCCCTGAAACCAGACAGGTAGGGACTAGGGACTTTTTAGTTGGGACTAAAAAAAGTCTTAGGACTTTTTAACCGAACAGGGCCTCACTTTGAGGCATTATGTCATCTTGTGAAATTTGTGTGCCTTCCTCGACGAATTCATATAGTTTAGTACATAAAAGAATATCCATGCTTTATTGCTTTCCTCGGTGTCACACTACATCAATACAAAAAAAATCATTTCAATCTTGTTTTATTTATGAGATGTAGATATATTTGTTACGCAACATGCTTTCATGTAATTCATTTTATGTAACACCCAGGGCCTAAAAATATGCATATGCTACAAAGGCTTCAAGAAAGGGTATAACCGGGTTGATGTATGGTCTTTTATTGCTTTCTCCTTCAACATGCACTACTATAGAAAATAGGGTGCGTCCGACACTTTTAGAACATTTTTTTGAGAAACCGGCAGGAGCACTGCCTTTTCTTATAGAAGAAAAACAGAAGTGCAATTTACAGGGGGGCGCACGTTTTTAGGAAACGTGGCAAAAACCCAAAATAAGCCCATATGCATGGACCATGGAAAACCTAGCATATACTCAGCCTATGCCGACAGATGGCAAGGCCCCAACGAAAGCCAGATCTCGTTGCTTAATGGCCTCGAAAGTCAGTAGAGCAACCTCGCGATGAGTCATCCGTTGACCTGTGAAACGCGTCTGTTCCTCTCTTTCCAGATAGCCCAAATTGTGTAGATGATCCTACCGCTCCTCCGCCGTCGCACTTGGGATGGCTCGTTTACTAGCATATTGTCCCACCAGTCAGAAACAACGCCTGGCTCAGGCAAGAAACCTGAGACGGCAAGGCCCTTGTTTCTCCAGGTGTTTACCTGGTTCCAAACAGCGACCGCGAAGGGACAATCCTTGCAAAGGTGTGTCGCCGTTTCCGGCTGCTAAAGACATAGCTGACACCTTGGGTGATGTGGCCAGCCACGAATAGCCAACATATCTACGGTGAGGATTCTACCATGCAGGACTAGCCACACAAAGAATTTGCACTTGGACTCAGCGTAAGCAGACCAGACCTTTGAAGAGTAAAATCTTGGGTGTGAGCCAAAGAACCGCGCCGCATAGGCCGATGCGGAAGAGTAGGCTCCATACTTGTAGAACATATCATTAATGGGCACAAGACGGCCCCATCATTGGTATGGTGCTGAAGCCCTCGGGACCAAATTATCGGTAACAGACACTATGTTCGGCTCAACATTGTTATATTGTGTACCGGTGATGGGAAACATCGGATGCTCGTCATGGATAGCCCGGCTAAAAACAGCCCAGGTAAAGCTCATATGCATATAAAAGCAAATCCAACCGTACTAACCCTAATCCTCTAGCTCCCCTTCCTTCCCGATCTCCACCGCCATTGTAGCCCCCGCATTTGTCCTTGGCAACCGCCGCAACACGGAACATCGACGACGATAGTGACCTCACCACCATGCCCTCCAATCCTCTCTTTGTCCTCCATGCCATTATCATTCCTTGATCCACTCCCCCCTCTCTCTCCACCCAATGATCTCCACTCCTCGATGAGAGGTGGTAGGGCGAGTGTGGCCGGTGGAGTATATAATTCCTTTGGAAATTCATCATACTATGGTATGAAATTCATTAATCTTTTCAGTGGTAATGCTAGTTCTCTCTGTGTACAATTCTAAGCCAATGTTTATTTAAAAAAAATTATGTAGCTTTCTCACATGGATTTTGAGGAAATTTGTTGGTGTTTGAACACAATTTGTCGTAGGGTTTGACGAGACATGTATTCTTTTTTGTGAAAAAGGAGGCAGTTATTTCCAGCCTCCAATGAAATTTGGAGGTTCCATCCTCGAAAGAAGTTTTGGGGTCGCCTTTGCTATATAGATCATATGCATTGTAGTGAATGTGCACTAATTTGAACCTTCGTCATCTTGAATATATGCTACATGTAGTCTTCGATATAACTTCACTCAGAAATTATGGGTTGACTATAATTTCTACCTACCATTAGAGGGATCCATCTTAATCAACAAATTCATATTTCACATGAGAATGCGCCATAGTGAGTTGGAACAAGCTACTAGCTCTTGAGTATTTTTGAGAGAAAAAATAGAAGCATTACTCCCTCCTTTCCAAAAAGTAAGGAACACTTGACTTTGCATGGTCTTTAATGCATGACTTTGACCATTAATATATACTCCCTCCATTCCAAAATAGACGACTCAACTTTATACTAACGTTAGTATAAAGTTAGTACAAAATTGAGTCATCTTTTTTGAAACGGAGGGAGTACAAGGTAGATGGATTGAACATGTATAAATGTTCTCGTTGTACTTGTCTTGCAAAATAGTTTCATTCCATATGTTTTTACACTAATTTTGTAGACATGCAATAAGTAAAATTTATATTATGAAAACAAGAAAAAAAAATCAAGCGTGGCTTATATTTAAAAGAAGATGGAGTACTATATCTTGTAATATCGTGGAGCACAACGACTGGAGATGATGTTGAATATGGACCCTCCAAGAACATGTGGTTCCCACAAAAAATAAAGGACATGTGGTTGATAGAGAGGAGGAGGGAGGAAGACACCTTGTTTGATATGGTAAATAATAGAATAAATATTGTTACAGTATTTTTTTTCTCCATGGCAACATACGACATTCAACTAGTAATAATTGTATTAGATTAAGAAAATAAAATACTTAATATATGATCACCTATAATAGTTTCTTTAGGTTACCACCTATAATACTCCCTTCATTTTTGTATACAAGGCCACAAACCCATATTACAGGTACCAAGACAAAAATTAATGTCTTCTAAGTCAATGTTACAAGTCAGTTTGTCTCCTTGTTTGCCGTGTTAATTAATGTGTATTGTTCTCTTTCATGCACATCAAGTCAATGCTCCCACTCCCGCATACATGCAAGGGATAATTAATGTCCTTCTTTGCTAGTACTACGAGGCAAACACCATTAATATTGCATCGATTAGTGTTAGTGGCCTTGTATATCTGCAAATTGTTATTTTGATAGTGGCCTTGTATATAAAAATAAAGGGAGTAGTTCGTTGTGGGAACTACGCCTAACTCAGATGGTTAGGTTATTTATGGTGGAACCAGCCCACCAAGGTTTAAATCTTAGGCTTGATGTTGGTGCTCGTATTTACCTGCTACTACCTAGACGCTCATGGTGACTTCGTCAATCTGCGTGCGTTTATACAGATGAGTGTATGTGTGTATATATTAGCGTCTCCTTTTGCACTTTGTAAAACAAAATTCGATGGGATGCTTGCTCGATCAAACCCTATCTAGCCATGACCACTTCTACATGTGACTAGACACATACGTACAACCTCCGCCGCAAAAAGATCCACAACCACCGTCGCCTACGCAACCCTAACGCACACATCACATACAAACCCCCAACGGCCAAAACACACACTCTGCCCGCATTAAACTAGACCGCCCAATCGACGTGCGGGAGACGAGCAACAAGTGGAGGCGTTCACGTACGTGGCCAGCGAAATTTGGACTCGTTCGCTCGCAAGCCACCAAAGGGAAAAATCCTTGGGTTTTGCCACCCGGAACCCCCTGGACGTACGTGCGCCCCGGGGAACACAACCTGGTCGCTGGCTGGATAAATGCATATATACAGAGCCGTCGGGCTCGCCGGAAAGGGATCAGTCGTTGCTCGCCACTCATGCGTCCCTCCTTTGTCTACTACTGTACATGCATGATTGATTGCATTGCATTTGTACGTACGCGCTGCTGCTTTGGCTTCTCCTGGCCCAGCTCGATAGGTTTGTGCGCGAGACGTGCATGGACATGGTACTCGTTCCGGTGAGTGGTTGGCTGTTTTGATTGATTATATGAGGATATATTGCCCGAAGCATGCGGCAATGAAAATTATTCCAAATCAAGCACTGCATAGGTGGTGTGGTGACCGATGTGCCACCCTAGATACTATCTCTCTCCTGCTTAAAATAGATTTAAGTTTGAGGTTAATGGATGATTTATCTGTTGGAACTACACCGAATCAGGCTTGTTCACATAGCACCGAATCAGGCTTGTTCACATGTCACCGTTATCTAGTTTAATTCCTTGAAAATTTTACTCCTCGCGTCGACCGCCGCTTATATTTACTCACCCGCGGCTCAGTCTCAGGATGAATTTGCCCCTCCCCCGCGCCGCCCCTCAACCCTCGCTCGCACCGCACCGCCGCCCAAATTCACCCCCACCCCCAACCGGCACTCCGGCCTGCACCGCAGCCACCGCAGACCATCGCCAGCACTTCAATCGAGCAGCGCCGCCCCGACTCCCACGAAATGGTGAGATCTAGCCGTCGGAGGTCGGCGCTGCCGATTCAAAGCACGGATCTGCCATGCAGTGCCCCTCCTCCTTCTCCTTCACCAACTTGTTGTTGTCGTCGTCGAAGAGGAAGTATCACGATGTGCGAAGGCGGCCCAACGAGGCGTGGGTTTTTGAAATAAAGGACCGGGACACCGGCCGCGCGGTAATGGATTGGCTCTTTCCAGTCGATAATGGACACCGGTAGCAGAGGGTGAGGGCCTACGACATGAAGGCGGCAAGCCTCTAGTATGGTCAGGCGAAGAACAACTCCCTTGTCAGTAACCATGAGGTCCTAGAGTTCGTTGTTATCAACCCCCAAATGGTCTCGTGGCACAAGGTGCGGGGAAATCGGGAGGGCTTTGAGCGGTCCGAGGCGACATGCGTCGATGAGGCGTGCATGGCTGGGATCATTATACAGAGCTCGTCGTCGAGGAGCACCAACATCTTGAGCGGTACAAGAAGGAGATCGGGTTGTCCGGTGGGGCGGTCCTCAACCTTTGCTCCAGCGACGACGACTGCGTGAATTGGGACGAACTCATGAATGGGTAGGATTAGGCTTTTCTTTGTGTTTTCCTTTGGATCGAGTAGTTTATTCAAGGTAGTTTAACTTGTGTGTTATGCAATGTAGTTTGAATCGACATGTGTGTTCGATTGGACTAATTTCAATTTTTGTTTGAATGAAATTGTGTGAAAAAAGATTGGGGAGTTAAATCTAAGTGTTAGGCTAGGGACGACATTTTTAACTCAAATATTTTGAAGTTTGAGGAGGCATATGAGGGCCTAAATTTTAAGGGACTAGCTAGAGATCAATTTTGTTGCTCATGAGGAAAACGGGAAATATATTCTGGTAACGTAGCAGAATTTTAAAATTTTCTACGCATCACCAAGATCAATCTATGGAGTTATCTAGCAACGAGGGAGAGAGGAGTGCATCTACATACCCTTGTAGATCGCGCGCGGAAGCGTTCAAGAGAACGGGGTTGATGGAGTCATACTCGACGTGATCCAAATCACCGATGACCTAGTGCCGAACGGACGGCACCTCCGCGTTCAACACACGTACGGTTGGGAAGACGTCTCCTCCAACTTGATCAAGCAAGGGGAAAGAAGAGGTTGATGAAGATCCAGCAGCACGACGGCGTGGTGGTGGATGCAGCAGGATCTCGGCAGGGCTTCGCCAAGCGCAAGCGGGGAGGAGAGGTGTTACGGAGGGAGAGGGAGGCACCAAGGGCAAAGGGTGCGACTGCCCTCCCTCCCCCCTCTTTATATAGGGACCTTGGGGGGGGGGGGCAGCCCTAGGAGATGAATCTCCAAGGGGGCGGCGGCCAAGGGGTGGCTTCCCCCCCAAGCCAAGTGGGGGGCGCCCCCACCCCTAGGGTTTCCCAACCCTAGGCGCAGGGGAGGCCCAAGGGGGGGCGCACCAGCCCACTAGGGGCTGGTTCCCCTCCCAATTCAGCCCATGGGGCCCTTCGGGATAGGTGGCCCCACCCGGTGGACCCCTGGGACCCTTCCGGTGGTCCCGGTACAATACCGGCGACCCTCGAAACCTTCCCGATGGCCGAAACTGGACTTCCTATATATAAATCTTTACCTCCGGACCATTCCGGAACTCCTCGTGATGTCCGGGATCTCATCCGGGACTCCGAACAACTTTCGGGTTACTGCATACTAATATCTCTACAACCCTAGCGTCACCGAACCTTAAGTGTGTAGACCCTACGGGTTCGGGAGACATGCAGACATGACCGAGATGCCTCTCCGGTCAATAACCAACAGCGGGATCTGGATACCCATGTTGGCTCCCACATGCTCCACGATGATCTCATCGGATGAACCACGATGTCGAGGATTCAATCAATCCGTACACAATTACCTTTGTCAATCGGTACGTTACTTGCCCGAGACTCGATCGTCGGTATCCCAATACCTCGTTCAATCTCGTTACCGGCAAGTCACTTTACTCGTACCGTAATGCATGATCCCATGATCAACCACTTGGTCACATTGAGCTCATTATGATGATGCATTACCGAGTGGGCCCAGAGATACCTCTCCGTCATACGGAGTGACAAATCCCAGTCTCAATTCGTGCCAACCCAACAGACACTTTCGGAGATACCTGTAGTGTACCTTTATAGTCACCCAGTTACGTTGTGATGTTTGGCACACCCAAAGCACTCCTACGGTATCGGGAGTTGCACAATCTCATGGTCTAAGGAAATGATACTTGACATTCAGAAAAGCTACAGCAAATGAACTACACGATCTTTGAGCTATGCTTAGGATTGGTTCTTGTCCATCACATCATTCTCCTAATGATGTGATCCCGTTATCAATGACATCCAATGTCCATAGTTAGGAAACCATGACTATCTTTTGATCAATGAGCTAGTCAACTAGAGGCTCACTAGGGACATGTTGTGGTCTATGTATTCACACATGTATTACGATTTCCGGATAACACAATTATAGCATGAACAATAGACAATTATCATGAACACAGAAATATAATAATAACCATTCTATTATTGCCTCTAGGGCATATTTCCAATAGTCTCCCACTTGCACTAGAGTCAATATTCTAGTTACATTGTGATGAATTGAACACCCATGCAGTTCTGGCTTTGATCATGTTTTGCTCTAGGGAGAGGTTTAGTCAACGGATCTGCCACATTCAGGTCCGTATGTACTTTACAAATCTCTATGTCTCCATTTTGAATACTTTCACGAATGGAGTTGAAGCGACGCTTGATATGCCTGGTCTTCCTGTGAAACCTGGGCTCCTTGGCAAGGGCAATAGCTCCAGTGTTGTCACAAAAGAGAGTCATCGGGCCCGACGCATTTGGTATGACTCCTAGGTCGGTAATGAACTCCTTTACCCAGACTGCTTCTTGTGCTACCTCCGAGGCTGCCATGTACTCCGCTTCACATGTAGATCTCGCCACAACGCTCTGCTTGCAACTGCACCAGCTTACTGCCCCACCATTCAAAATATACATGTATCTGGTTTGTGACTTAGAGTCATCCAGATCTGTGTCGAAGCTAGCATCGACGTAACCCTTTACGACGAGCACTTCGTCACCTCCATAAACGAGAGACATATCCTTAGTCCTTTTCAGGTACTTCAGGATATTCTTGACCGCTGTCCAGTGTTCCATGCCGGGATTACTTTGGTACCTTCCTACCAAACTTACTGCAAGGTTTACATCAGGTCTGGTACACAGCATAGCATACATGATAGACCCTATGGCCGAGGCATAGGGGACGACACTCATCTTTTCTCTATCTTCTGCCGTGGTCGGGCATTGAGCCGTGCTCAATCTCGTACCTTGCAATACAAGCAAGAACCCCTTCTTTGATTGATCCATTTTGAACTTCTTCAATATCTTGTCAAGGTACGTACTCTGTGAAAGACCAATGAGGCGTCTCGATCTATCTCTATAGATCTTGATGCCTAATATATAAGCAGCTTCTCCAAGATCCTTCATTGAAAAACACTTGTTCAAGTAGGCCTTTATGCTTTCCAAGAATTCTATATCATTTCCCATCAACAGTATGTCATCCACATACAATATGAGAAATGCTACAGAGCTCCCACTCACTTTCTTGTAAATGCAGGCTTCTTCATAAGTCTGTGTAAACCCAAACACTTTGATCATCTCATCAAAACGAACGTTCCAACTCCGAGATGCTTGCACCAGCCCATAAATCGAGCGTTGGAGCTTGCACACCTTGTCAGCATTCTTAGGATCGACAAAACCTTCCGGCTGCATCATATACAATTCTTCCTTAAGGAAACCATTAAGGAATGCCGTTTTGACGTCCATTTGCCATATCTCATAATCATAGAATGCGGCAATTGCTAACATGATTCAGACGGACTTCAGCTTCGCTACGGGTGAGAAAGTCTCATCGTAGTCAACCCCTTGAACTTGTCGATAACCCTTAGCGACAAGCCGAGCTTTATAGATGGTCACATTACCATCCGCGTCTGTCTTCTTCTTAAAGATCCATTTATTTTCTATGGCTCACCGATCATCGGGCAAGTCAGTCAAAGTCCATACTTCATTTTCATACATGGATCCTATCTCGGATTTCATGGCCTCCAGCCATTTGTCGGAATCTGGGCCCGCCATCGCTTCTTCATAGTTCGAAGGCTCACCGTTGTCTAACAACAAGATTTCCAAGACAGGGTTGCCGTACCACTCTGGTGCGGAACGTGTCCTTGTGGACCTACGAAGTTCAGTAGCAACTTGATCTGAAGTTTCACGATCATCATCATCAACTTCCTCTCTAGTCGCTGCAGGCACCTCAGGAACATTTTCTTGAGTGGCGCCACTAACCGGTTCAAGAGGTAATACTTCATCAAGTTCTACTTTCCTCTCACTTATTTCTTTCGAGAGAAACTCTTTCTCTAGAAAGGACCAATTCTTGGCAACAAAGATCTTACCTTCGGATCTGAGGTAGAAGGTATACCCAATAGTTTCTTTAGGGTATCCTATGAAGACGCATTTTTCCGATTTGGGTTCGAGCTTTTCAGGTTGAAGTTTCTTGACATAAGAATCACATCCCCAAACTTTTAGAAACGACAGCTTAGGTTTCTTCCCAAACCATAATTCATACGGTGTCGTCTCAACGGATTTCGACGGAGCCCTATTTAAAGTGAATGCGGCAGTCTCTAAAGCATAGCCCCAAAATGACAGCGATAAATCGGTAAGAGACATCATAGATCGCACCATATCCAATAGAGTGCGATTACGACGTTCGGACACACCATTACGCTGAGGTGTTCCAGGTGGCGTGAGTTGTCAAACTATTCCACATTTTCTTAAGTGTGTGCCAAATTCGTGACTCAATTATTCTCCCCCACGATCTGATCGCAAGAACTTGATTTTCCTGTCACGTTGATTCTCAACCTCACTTTGAAATTCTTTGAACTTTTCAAAGGTCTCAGACTTGTGTTTCATTAAGTAGACATACCCATATCTACTCAAGTCGCCAGTGAGGGTGAGAACATAACGATAGCCACCGCGAGCCTCAACACTCATTGGACCACACACATCAGTATGTATGATTTCCAATAAGTTGGTTGCTCGCTCCATTGTTCCCGAGAACGGAGTCTTGGTCATTTTACCCATGAGGCATGGTTCGCACGTGTCAAATGATTCGTAATCAAGAGACTCCAAAAGTCCATCGGCATGGAGCTTCTTCATGCATTTGACACCTATGTGACCAAGGCGGCAGTGCCACAAGTATGTGGGACTATCATTATCAACCTTACATCTTTTGGTATTCACACTATGAATATGTGTAACATTACGCTCGAGATTCATTAAGAATAAACCATTCACCAGCGGAGCATGACCATAAAACATATCTCTCATATAAATAGAACAACCATTATTCTCAGATTTAAATGAGTAGCCATCTTGAATTAAACAAGACCCTGATACAATGTTCATGCTCAAAGATGACACTAAATAACAATTATTGAGGTTTAAAACTAATCCCGTAGGTAAATGTAGAGGTAGCGTGCCGACGGCGATCACATCGACCTTGGAACCATTCCCGACGCGCATTGTCACCTCGTCCTTCGCCAATCTCCGTTTATTCCGCAGCTCCTGCTTTGAGTTACAAATGTGAGCAACCGCACCGGTATCAAATACCCAGGAGCTACTACGAGTACTGGTAAGGTACACATCAATTACATGTATATCACATATACCTTTAGTGTTGTCGGCCTTCTTGTCCGCTAAGTATTTGGGGCAGTTCCACTTCCAGTGACCACTTCCCTTGCAATAAAAACACTCAGTCTCAAGCTTGGGTCCATTCTTTGGCTTCTTCCCGGCAGCTTGCTTACCGGGCGCGGCAACTCCCTTGCCGTCCTTCTTGAAGTTCTTCTTACACTTTCCTTTCTTGAACTTAGTGGTTTTATTCACCATCAACACTTGATGTTCCTTTTTGATTTCCACCTCTGCTGATTTCAGCATTGAATATACCTCAGGAATGGTCTTTTCCATCCCCTGCATATTGAAGTTCATCACAAAGCTCTTGTAGCTCGGTGGAAGCGACTGAAGGATTCTGTCAATGACCGCGTCATCCGGGAGATTAACTCCCAGCCGAGTCAAGCGGTTATGTAACCCAGACATTTTGAGCATGTGCTCACTGACATAACTATTTTCCTCCATCTTACAGCTGAAGAACTTGTCGGAGACTTCATATCTCTCGACCCGGGCATGAGCTTGAAAAACCATTTTCAGCTCTTCGAACATCTCATATGCTCCGTGTCTCTCAAAACGCTTTTGGAGCCCCGGTTCTAAGCTGTAAAGCATGCCACACGGAACGAGGGAGTAATCATCAGCACGTGACTGCCAAGCGTTCATAACGTCTTGGTTCTCTGGGACAGGTGCGTTACCTAGCGGTGCTTCTAGGACATAATCTTTCTTGGTAGCTATGAGGATGATCCTCAGGTTCCGGACCCAGTCCGTATAGTTGCTGCCATCGTCTTTCAGCTTGGTTTTCTCTAGGAACGCGTTGAAGTTGAGGACAACGTGGGCCATTTGATCTACAAGACATATTGTAAAGATTTTAGACTAAGTTCATGAGAATTAAGTTCATCTAATCAAATTATTCAATGAACTCCCACTCAGATAGACATCCCTCCAGTCATCTAAGTGAAACATGATCCGAGTTAACTAGGCCGTGTCCGATCATCACGTGAGACGGACTAGTCAACATCGGTGAACATCTTCATGTTGATCGTATCTTCTATACGACTCATGCTCGACCTTTCGGTCTTCTGTGTTCCGAGGCCATGTCTGTACATGCTAGGCTCGTCAAGTCAACCTAAGTGTATTGCGTGTGTAAATCTGGCTTACACCCGTTGTATTCGAACGTTAGAATCTATCACACCCGGTCATCACGTGGTGCTTCGAAACAACGAACCTTCGCAACGGTGCACAGTTAGGGGGAACACTTTCTTGAAATTATTACGAGGGATCATCTTATTTAAGCTACCGTCGTTCTAAGCAAATAAGATGTAAAACATGATAAACATCACATGCAATCAAATATTGACATGATATGGCCAATATCATTTGCTCCTTTTGATCTCCATCTTCGGGGCTCCATGATCATTGTTGTCACCGGCATGACACCATGATCTCCATCATCGTGTCTTCTTGAAGTTGTCTCGTCATCTATTACTTCTACTACTATGGCTAACGCTTTAGCAATAAAGTAAAGTAATTACATGACGTTTATGTTGACACGCAGGTCATAAATAAATAAAGACAACTCCTATGGCTCCTGCCGGTTGTCATACTCATCGACATGCAAGTCGTGATTCCTATTACAAGAACATGATCAATCTCATACATCACATATATCATTCATCACATCCTTTTGGCCATATCACATCACATGGCACATGCTGCAAAAACAAGTTAGACGTCCTCTAATTGTTGTTGCAAGTTTTTACGTGGCTGCTATAGGTTTCTAGCAAGAACGTTTCTTACCTACGCCAAAACCACAACGTGATATGCCAATTTCTATTTATCCTTCATATGGACCCTTTTCATCGAATCCGATCCGAATAAAGTGGGAGAGACAGACACCCGCCAGCCACCTTATGCAACTAGTGCATATCAATCGGTGGAACCAGTCTCACGTAAGCGTACGTGTAAGGTCGGTCCGGGCCGCTTCATCCCACGATGCCGCCGAATCAAGATAAGACTAGTAACGACAAGCAAATTGACAATATCCACGCCCACAACTGCTTTGTGTTCTACTCGTGCATAGAAACTACGCATATACCTAGCTCTGATACCACTATTGGTTAATGTAGCAGAGTTTTAAAATTTTCTATGCATCACCAAGATCAATCTATGGAGTTATCTAGCAACGAGGGAGAGAGGAGTGCATCTACATACCCTTGTAGATCGTGCGTGGAAGCGTTCAAGAGAACGGGGTTGATGGAGTCGTACTCGACGTGATCCAAATCACCGATGACCTAGTGCCGAACGGACGGCACCTCCGCGTTCAACACACGTACGGTTGGGAAGACGTCTCCTCCAACTTGATCCAGCAAGGGGAAAGGAGAGGTTGATGAAGATCCAGCAGCACGACGGCGTGGTGGTGGATGCAGCAGGATCCCGACAGGGCTTCACCAAGCGCAAGCGGGGAGGAGAGGTGTTACGGAGGGAGAGGGAGGCGCCAAGGGCAAAGGGTGCGGCTGCCCTCCCCCCTCTTTATATAGGGACCTTGGGGGGGGCGCCGGCCCTAGGAGATGAAACTCCAAGGGGGCGGCGGCCAAGGGGTGGCTTCCCCCCCAAGCCAAGTGGGGGACGCCCCCACCCCTAGGGTTTCCCAACCCTAGGTGATGGGGTCATGTACCTAGGGTAGGGCCACAGACCTGATCTAAGTACCCTGCCCAAGGACACCCTTAGAAGAGGTCACCTTCCAGTCGACCAACGAGAGACACACTCGACTGCCTTGAAGGACTCGACCGCGAAGACTCACTCGACCACCAGAAGGTCAAGAGGCACTCTGCGCTGCAACGACCTGTAATTAAGTAGACTTTATGATAGTAAAGACACTTTATGTGGGGCGTTACCAGTAACGCCCCGGACTTAACTCACCTTAAACCCTCTCCTACGTGGGCTGGCTGGGGTCCTGGCGCACTCTATATAAGCCACCCCCCTCCACAGGCAGAGGAGTTCGGCACCCTGTAACTCATATACATATAATCCACTCGACCGCCTCCGGGCTCCGAGACGTAGGGCTTTTACTTCCTCCCAGAAGGGCCTGAACTCGTACATCTCTTGTGTTTACAACCTCTCCATAGCTAGGACCTTGCCTCTCCATACCTACCCCCCCACTCTACTGTCAGGCTTAGAACCACGACAGTTGGCGCCCACTGTGGGGCAGGTGTTTTAGCAATTTTGTGGAGAAGTTGCGATTCTTCCGAGTACTTTCATCATGGTGGCTGCTGGATTTTTGGTCGAGGGTCGAGAGATCCGTCTCGGCGCTCTCACCTTCATCGCCGACGACTCCACCTGGCTCCAGGAGGCTCCACTCGACGTTGATGCGCTCCCCGTCCGCGGTGCGACACATTTTCGCGCATGTGTCCGCGGCGTTCTGCTGCGGCAACCGTCGACCCCGTATCGGTCGACATCCCCATCGACCACCCTCCCGGTCTCCCGTCAGCGCAAGCGCTCGGGCCGGTCGAGGATTCAGCGGTGGGTGAGGCACGCGGTGGCTCGCCAGACGGCCACCACCCAAGTTGCGGCAATCGAGCCCGACGAATCTCTCTACGGCCTGTTCGATCTGTCGACTGGTTCCGTAGAGTCCGCATCCGAGTGCGATAGCAGTGATCCAGCGGCAGAAATTCTGATGGTTGACGGGCCCCGCAGTCCCCCTGGCTTCGCCCGTGATGGTGGAGCAGGCGACGGAGGCGACCCCGCACGAGACCACGAAGAGTACCAGCCCGAGCCACTCGACTCTCTGCAAAGAGAGGAACTTCGCCGCAGGAACGTGGATGTTCTGCGTACTCCCATCGCAGGAGAAACCCCCGAGGCTCGCGCCTTGGAGGAGGTACGTTTGGCCAATTTGGCCGAACACACTCGATTGGAGAATCTTCAGCGAGCACTCGACGAGCGCGCGCGGCAACGAATTCCCGACACCAGTCGACGTCAACTCTTCCTGCCGACTCAGGTATATCGAACCCCAATCCAGAATTTAGCAGCTGCGACCCGTATAGCAGAGTCCATCCAACCCTCTCAGTCGGAAGCTGGCAGAGGCTTGATGCAGATCAGGGATCTGCTCCGGGCAGCAGGAGACCAGAATTCGGCCGTGTCGCAGTCGCGCAACAGAATTCACAGTCGATCCGTCGCTGCGAATACAGTTCAGTCGGCTCACAGTCCCAGATCGCCTCCGCGGCGTGAAGGGCGCAAGAATCGGCGAGACCAATATGGTGACCGACTCGACCGAGATGATAGGCGTCGAGTGCCCAATTCCCCTCCGAGGGGTGGGTCTTACGCTCCTCGGCAGCAAGATGACATGTGTCAGTTCAGTACGGGGCGAAGAGTTCCAGTCGACCCCAGAGAACCAGGCTTCGACGCGCGATCCATTATCGTGCAAGGTTTGGTCGACCGGAACAGAGCCCATCGAGGCGGACTCGACAGAGATGCGCCCACAAGCAGTCGAGTGCATGTTTCTGGTCCTGAATGTTGCAGCAGAGCTATCAGAGCCGCAGTTATCCCTCCCAATTTCAGGTTGGCAACAGGAGTCAGCAAGTTCACTGGTGAGTCTAAGCCTGAAACTTGGCTTGAGGACTACCGAGTGGTGGTTCAGATTGGTGGTGGGAACGATGAGGTGGCCATGAAGCATTTGCCCCTCATGCTGGAAGGTTCTGCCAGGGCATGGTTGACTCAATTACCTCCTAGCAGCATTTACACTTGGGAAGATCTGTCCCGAGTGTTCATCAGAACGTTTGAAGGAACTTGCAAGCGACCGGCTGGACTGACGGAGTTGCAAGTCTGCGTGCAGAAGACCAATGAGACCCTCAGAGAGTATATTCAGAGATGGATCACTTTGCACCATACTGTGGAGAATGTGTCTGATCATCAGGCAGTCTGCGCCTTTAAAGATGGCGTCAAGAACAGAGAATTGAGCTTGAAGTTTGGTCGAACCGGTGACATGACCTTGAGTCGGATGATGGAGATTGCTACCGAGTACGCCAACGGCGAAGAAGAAGACCGACTCCGAAGCGGCAAGCACAAGCCGAGTCAGTCGGAAAAGGGAAACACCAGTCGGAAACAGAAGCGGAAGGCTGAACCGGCAGCTCCTGGAGAGGCTCTGGCCGTGACTCAGGGAAAGTTTAAAGGGAAACCAAAAGGATCCTGGAACCCTAAGAAGGTAAAGGATAAAGAAGGGAACGATGTGATGGATATGCCGTGTCACATCCACACGAAGAAAGACGAAGAGGGGAATATCATCTACCCGAAGCACACCACTCGCCAATGTCGACTCCTGATCCAGCAGTTTCAGGGAAAACAGTCTAATAACAAGGAGAAGGAGTCGGACAAGGTCGAAGACAAGGAGGACAGTGAGGAAGGATATCCCCATATCAACTCTACTCTAATGATGTTTGCAGATGTGGAGAGCAAGAGTCGATTGAAAGTTATTAACCGTGAGGCGAACATGGTTGCCCCAGCAAAAGCAAACTATCTGAAATGGTCCCAAACACCCATCACCTTCGACCAATCTGATCACCCGACTCATATTGCCACCCCTGGGAGGCAAGCTTTGGTGGTCGATCCAGTTGTTGAAGGCACTCGACTGACAAAAGTGCTTATGGACGGTGGTAGTGGGTTGAATTTGCTGTATGCAGACACACTGAAAGGAATGGGCATTCCGATGTCCCGACTGAGCACCAGTAACATGAGCTTTCATGGAGTTATACCAGGAAAGAAAGCCGAGTCACTCGGCCAAATAGCTCTGGACGTGGTGTTTGGTGATTCGAAACATTTTCGCAAAGAGAAGTTGACGTTCGAGGTCGTGGATTTTCAGAGTGCATATCATGCCATTTTGGGGAGACCAGCTTATGCGCGGTTCATGGCTCGACCATGTTACGTGTACCTCAAATTGAAGATGCCCGGCCCCAAAGGAGTGATCACTGTCACCGGTGATCGGAAAAAGGCAGAAGAGTGCTTCCAGAAAGGCTCAAAGATTGCTGATTCCCAGGTGACAGCGGTCGAGTTCGAAGAATACAAGCAAAACGCAGATCTGAGTGACTTGCTGCGATCCAAGAAACCCGCCACAGAGTCTGCATTTCAGTCGGCGGGTGAGACGAAGCCTGTTCACATTCACCCAACCGACCCCGATGCAGCTCCGACCCGCATCTCCACAACACTCGACCCAAAATAGGAAGAAGCGCTCATCCAGTTTCTCCGTGAGAACTGGGACATTTTTGCATGGAATCCCGCTGACATGCCAGGTGTTCCCAGGGGACTGGCTGAGCATCGCCTAAGAGTCGACTCATCTGCAAAACCAGTTAAAGAGCATCTTCGGCGGTCCGCCGTCCAGAAGAGAAAAGCCATTGGTGAGGAAGTGGCTCGACTGTTGGCGGCAGGATTTATCCGAGAGATATACCACTCCGAGTGGCTCGCTAATGTCGTCATGGTCCCTAAGAAAGACAAATCACTCCGAATGTGCATTGATTTCAAGCACATCAACCGGGCCTGCCCAAAAGATCATTTTCCTCTCCCTCGCATAGATCAAATTGTTGACTCGACCGCGGGATGCGAGAGAATGTCTTTTCTAGACGCCTACTCCGGGTACCACCAGATCCGTCTGTACGGACCCGACGAGGTAAAAACAGCTTTCATCACTCCATTCGGGTGCTTCTGCTATATCACCATGCCATTCGGCCTCAAGAATGCCGGAGCCACATTTATGCGAATGATTCAGAAGTGTCTACTCACTCAAATCAGTCGGAATGTGGAAGCGTATATGGATGATATCGTTGTCAAGTCACGAAAAGGTTCCGACCTGCTCGCTGATCTCGCCGAAACATTTGCCAACCTCAGAAGGTATGATATCAAGCTCAATCCATCAAAGTGCACATTTGGAGTTCCTGGTGGCAAGTTACTCGTTTTTCTCGTTTCCGAACGAGGAATCGACGCTAATCCAGAGAAGATCGGCACTATTCTCCGAATGAAACGCCCTGTGCGAGTGCACGATGTCCAGAAGCTTACTGGATGCTTGGCCGCATTAAGTCGATTCATCTCACGACTCGGTGAAAAGGCATTGCCTCTTTACCGACTGATGAAGAAGGCAGACAAGTTCAAGTGGACTCCAGAAGCTGATGCAGCGTTTGCCGAGCTAAAAGCTCTGCTCTCCACCCAGCCGGTGCTTGCTGCTCCAATCAGCAAAGAGCCTCTGTTGCTTATATCGCAGCCACAGGACAAGTCGTCAGTACTGTGCTAACGGTCGAGCGGGAAGAAGAAGGAAAAGCTCTCAAAGTTCAGCGCCCAGTGTATTATTTGTATGAAGTCTTGACTCCATCCAAGCAGAGATATCCTCATTATCAGAAGCTTGTGTATGGAATATACATGACCACAAAGAAGGTTGCTCATTATTTCTCTGATCATTCCATCACAGTCATCAGCGACACTCCACTATCAGAGATTTTGCACAACAGAGATGCAACTGGTCGAGTGGCCAAATGGGCGATTGAACTTCTTCCCCTTGATATCAAGTTTGAGGCAAAGAAAGCCATTAAGTCCCAGGCAATAGCAGATTTCCTCGCCGAGTGGATTGAACAGCAGCAGCCGACTGAAGTTCACTCAGAGCATTGGACCATGTTCTTTGATGACTCTAAGATGTTGAATGGTTCCGGTGCTGGGGTTGTCCTGGTTTCCCCCAGAGGAGATAAGCTCAGATATGTGCTCCAGATTCACTTTGATTCCTCCAACAATGAGGCAGAATATGAGGCCCTCTTATATGGGTTGCGCATGGCCATTTCACTCGGCGTCCGTCGCCTGATGGTCTATGGCGACTTGGATTTAGTGGTCAATCAAGTGATGAAGGAGTGGGACGTGAGAAGCCCAGCCATGACTGGATACTGCAGTGCAGTGAGGAAGCTGGAAAAGAAGTTCGAGGGGTTGGAGCTCCATCATATACCCCGACTGAAAAATCAAGCAGCTGATGATCTAGCAAAGATAGGTTCCAAGAGAGAAGCCATTCCGAGTGGTGTGTTCTTGGAGCATGTACACACTCCGTCAGTCAAAGAAGATCCTTTCACCGAAGAAGCTCCACAGCCCAAGAGGGCCACAGATCCGACTGAGGTTGAAGTCCCAGCAGTGGTCGACTTGGTCATGGAGATCTTGGTGGTCATTCCCGATTGGACGGTTCTATATATCGCGTATATCCTGAGAAAAGAGCTCCCAGAGGATGAGGAAAAGGCTCGACAGATCGTCCGCCGATCTAAGGCCTTTACCATAATCAAAGGACAGTTATACAGAGAAAGCGCGACTGGAGTCAGTCAGAAGTGCATAACACCGGAAGAAGGTCGAATCATCCTTAATGATATTCACTCGGGGACCTGTGGTCATCACGCGTCCTCTCGGACCATCGTGGCCAAAGCTTACCGAGCCGGATTTTACTGGCCAAAGGCGAATGAGATGGAAAAGGAGATAGTGGATAAGTGCGAGGGATGTCAGTTTTACTCGAATATGTCGCATAAGCCTGCATCAGCCCTGAAGACCATTCCACTCGTCTGGCCTTTCGCAGTATGGGGGTTGGACATGGTCGGTCCTTTGAGAACAGGGCGAAGTGGCTTCACGCATGTACTGGTGGCAGTCGACAAGTTCACCAAGTGGATTGAGGCTAAACCAATCAAGAACCTTGACGCCGGTACTGCTGTTAGCTTCATCAGGGAACTAATATTCAGATATGGAGTCCCGCACAACATCATTACGGATAATGGGTCGAACTTTGACTCGGAGGAATTCAGAGATTTCTGTAACTCTCAAGGCACACGGGTCGACTACGCTTCAGTCGTCCATCCGCAGTCGAATGGACAAGCAGAGCGAGCCAATGGCCTGATTCTCAAGGGATTGAAACCCCGACTGATGCGTGATCTCAAGCATGCAGCTGGAGCTTGGGTCGACGAACTTCCCTCAGTGCTTTGGGGACTGCGGACCACACCTAATCGGTCGACCGGAAGAACTCCATTCTTCTTGGTCTACGGAGCTGAAGCAGTCTTGCCGAGTGATCTTCTCCACAATGCTCCTTGAGTTGAAATCTACAACGAAGCAGAAGCTGAACAAGCGCGGCAGGACGCAGTCGACCTTTTAGAGGAAGAAAGGGAGATGGCTCTGATCCGGTCGACCATCTACCAACAAGATTTGCGTCGTTTCCACGCCAGAAATGTGAGAGGTCGAGCCTTCCAGGAAGGAGATTTGGTTCTCCGAGTGGATCAGCACAAACCACACAAGCTTGCTCCTTCTTGGGAAGGTCCCTTCATCGTCACCAAGGTTCTCCACAACGGGGCGTACCATCTTTACAACGTCGAGCATAATATCGACGAGTCCCGAGCTTGGAACGCGGAACTACTCCGCCCATTTTACACTTAAGTTTTATCACTCGGATGAGTTACAATAAAGTACTTCTGTAGTTCATGGACCTCAAAATAATAGTGTCATATTTCCTCCATAATTTTTATCACTTTTCATTTTGTCTAATAAAATTTCCCCTCAGTGGGTGACTTAGCCGTGAATCCGTTCCGCCTAAGTTTGTAAAAAATCCTACCGAGTGGTGAGCCAGACTCCCACTCGGAGGCTTAGCTGCGAATTCGTTTCGCCTAAGTTATAAAAATCCTGCCGAATGGTAAGCCAGACTTCCACTCGGAGGCTTAGCTGCAGTCCAAGTACTCGCCTAAGTTATAAAAATCCATCCGAGTGAAGAGCAAACCTCTCACTCGGGGGCTTAGCTGCAGTCCAAGTACTCGCCTAAGTAATCAAAAATCCTACCGAGTGAAGAGCAAACCTCTCACTCGGAGGCTTAGCTGCAGTCCAAGTACTCGCCTAAGTTATAAAAATCCTACCGAGTGAAGAGCAAACCTCTCACTCGGGGGCTTAGCTGCAGTCCAAGTACTCGCCTAAGTAATCAAAAATCCTACC
>NC_057803.1:2492479-2505725 GCF_018294505.1 Triticum aestivum | reverse complement strand
AGCCAGACTTCCACTCGGAGGCTTAGCTGCAGTCCAAGTACTCGCCTAAGTTATAAAAATCCTACCGAGTGAAGAGCAAACCTCTCACTCGGGGGCTTAGCTGCAGTCCAAGTACTCGCCTAAGTAATCAAAAATCCTACCGAGTGAAGAGCAAACCTCTCACTCGGAGGCTTAGCTGCAGTCCAAGTACTCGCCTAAGTTATAAAAATCCTGCCGAGTGGTAAGCCAGATTTCCACTCGGGAGCTTAGCTGCAGCCCAGTGCTCGCCTAAGTAATCAAAAATCCTATCGAGTGAAGAGCAAACCTCTCACTCGGGGGCTTAGCTGCAGTCCAAGTACTCGCCTAAGTTACAAAAATCTTGCCGAGTGAAGAGCAAACCTCTCACTCGGGGGCTTAGCTGCAGTCCAAGTACTCGCCTAAGTTATAAAAATCCTGCCGAGTGGTAAGCCAGACTTCCACTCAGAGGCTTAGCTGCAGTCCAAGTACTCGCCTAAGTTATAAAAATCCTACCGAGTGGTAAGCCAGACTTCCACTCGGAGGCTTAGCTGCAGTCCAAGTACTTGCCTAAGTTATAAAAATCCTGTCGGGTGGTAAGCCAGACTTCCACTCGGGGGCTTAGCTGCAGCCCAGCGCTCACCTAAGTGGACTAAGGAATAAGTCGATTGCAGTAAGCGCCCTGCTTTGAACCTGCAAAAGACATTTCGAGCCAAAAGCAATCATATTCAAACGGCAAATTCAAGTTCGGATCGATATCTAAAGGAACCGAAAGTGCTCGGGTGCTAAGCCCGTTAGGGTTTATCGGTTACGACTCCACTCGGCATACCGAGGCAAATTTAAAGCGTCGAGCTTAGAAGAAGTTTTTTACCCCTCCTGTGGAGGGCTGGAAGGTGCAACGAACTCATCAAGATCAATTCCATCTGCGATCCGAGTGGCAGCCACAAGGAAAGTTTCCATAAAGGACCTGAAGTCGTGTTTCTTGGTGTTGGCCACCCGGAGGGCCGCCAACTTCTCTTCTCGCGCATCTTTGCAGTGGACTCGGGCCAGACACAGAGCAACATCTGCACCGCACTGAGCCGAGGACTTCTTCCACTCCTGCACTCGACCAGGGATCGTG
Source organism: Triticum aestivum (assembly GCF_018294505.1). Classification (NCBI taxonomy): domain Eukaryota; kingdom Viridiplantae; phylum Streptophyta; class Magnoliopsida; order Poales; family Poaceae; genus Triticum; species Triticum aestivum. Next base: position 2,504,611 of record NC_057803.1, on the reverse strand, counting down.
TTCAAGCGAGCCATCAGCGACTCAAGGTCATTTTGAAGTGTCTCCCTGGGCCAGAGCGTTGAGTCAATGCGAGATGTGGCGACCTTCAGCCTTGCAAGATAGTCCACGGCAGCTGCAACACGGGACTCCAGTCGGAAAACATTCATGGCAACTTCGTCGTTCACCGGGGAATTGACGGGGTCGAGGTTTGGTTCCAGCCGGCTAGTTTCTTCTTCAAAGTTTTGACAAAATTCTGCAAGGACGATCACCGAGTCAAGGCGATGGTCGAATGAAAAAATCACGATTGGAAATGATTGCCGAGCATAGAGGTTTACCTTCAAGCATAAGAAACAGCTTCTTGGAAAGACCACTCAGGAAGGCCTCCAGATCATTTTTCTTCCCAGTCAACTTACTGACTTGGTCGGTCAGGGCAGTTTTATCAGTTTTCAGTCGACTGACTTCCTTGTTGGCAATCCCAAGAGCAGCTTTCAGATTGGTATTGTCTTGTTCAAGCTTGGTGACTGAAGCTAGCTTCTCGTCAGCGAGCTTGATCTTCTCAGCTAGTTCAAGGTCTTTTTTCTGTTGGGCCTCCCTTACCTTACCTGCAAGTTACAGCAAGATCAGATTTTGAAACAAACGAAGGGGAAAATCAGTCGTCAAGGTCTCACCAAACATACCTTCGGTCTCCTCCTTTGCCTTCGTCAGTTTCTCCTGAACCAGCTTCAAATTCAGCTCGAGCTAAACGTGCTTGTTTTCCAGCTCAGAGTAGCGAGCCACAAGATCACAGGAGTTCTGCGAAGAACCAATCGACTAAATGTCAAATATAATTCACTTCCGAGTGAAAAAGGAAAAATCACACGTTTCTAAGACTACAGCCGAATACAAGCATTCGACCGTAGTCTCGGGGACTACACCCAGTGGGTGCACTCAGCGTGCCCCCACTAATCCTATCGAAGATAGAGTCGACCAGTCGACCTCAAAAAAAAAGAGAGAGATGTATTCTTTAAGACTATAATCGACTACAAGCAGTCGACCACAGTCTCGGGGACTACACCCAGTGGGTGCACTCAGCGTGCCCCCACCGGTTTGCGAAATCCATTCGACATAGTCGAATGACGCAAAGACTGAAATTATAAAACCTAAAGCCGACTGCCAGCAGTCGACCTTAGCCTTGGAGACTACACCCAGTGGGTGCACTCAGCGTGCCCCCACTAATCCTATTGAAGACAGAGTCGACCAGTCGACCAGTTTGCGAAATCAAGTCGACATAGTCGAATGACGCAAAGACTGAAATTATAAAGCCTAAGGCCGACTGCCAGCAGTCGACCTTAGCCTTGGGGACTACACCCAGCGGGTGCACTCAGCGTGCCCCTGCTAACACGGAGTCTAAGTCGACACACCCACTGGGTGACTACTATAAATTCTGGAAAGAAAAGTTTTTGATAGCATATCTTAACAGAACAGGCGGTGGTCGACTGACCTGAACATTGCTTTGAAGGGCGGAACTAGCATCGTAAGCTGCCTGGCTCGCATCCCGGATGGTCCTTAACTGCTCCATCATGATCCCTGCCTGGCGTATCGCCTCCTTCGCGGCGCCAGCTTGGTCCTCTGGGACATGGTGCGTCATGAAGAGGGAGGGCTGCTGAGCACTCGTCAGTGGATCTGCGAAGGACACAGTGTGTCGAGTGGTGTTTTCCTCCTCCGCAACCAGAGTCTCAGGCACCGTCACATCCTGGGGCACCCTGCTGGCAGACGCTTTCCTACTCCTTCTGTGCTTCAGCGGTTCCTCATCTTCATCATCAGGGAGAGTGATAACAACATTCGGTGGAGCTACAGAAAAGAATCAGGATTAGAGATCATGAGTTAGTCGACTAAAAACGGCGTTAAGAGTATAGTACCTGGTTTTGAGGTTGCTGCGTCCTCCATCTCATGGTCATCAGCCCGGGCTGAGGTCTCAGAAGTAGCAGCACTGCAACTCCAAAGAATCAGTCGACTAACTCCAGCGCCAACCAGAGACAAAGTTCACACAAAATAGGAAGTCTTAAGCAGCATGATTACCCTGATATGGTGGGGATGGACACCTTCATCTTCGGCAGGAGCTTGGTCGGCTTTGACGAAGTCGCCCTGGGCTGCTTCGACGCCTTTTCAGTCGGTGCCGGAGAGGTGGTCCGAGGGCGCTTGGTCGACTGAGCAACGGTCGCAACCCCCTTGCCACGTTCAGTCGCAGGGTCGTGGATAAGCTTCGACCGCCTTTCCGAGCGCGGTGGTACGACCTCCTCCTCCTCTTCTTCCTCGTCTTCAGCATCATCTTCATCACCGTCATCGTCGTCATCGTCGTCATCATCCTCAGCAACGTCCGAGTCCCACTCCTCCTCCTGGCTCTCGCCCCCACTCGCCTCACCCTCCTCAGTCGGAGCCTGTGCTCCATTGGGCATCGAGTACAGCTCGGTGAGGGCCTGATAGACATCAAGACAAAGATCAATCGACCGATTGGCAGAATAAACAGAAATGAATATGACAAGAAAACAGTGGAGAGCAGAGCAGGCATACCTTGTTTGGATCACTGTGGTGGTCGAGTGGAGGAATCCTTCTGGCTCCGCGTGGGTTATCCTTGTTTCCGGTAACGGCAGCCATCCACCTTTCCAGAGTGACATCGTCGACTGCTTCTGGATGGACCCGAGTCTCGTCCTCAGTCCCACAGTACAACCACATGCAGTGGCTCCGGAACTGAAGGGGCTGGATACGACGCCTAAGGAAAACCTCCAGGAGATCCATGCCCATCACTCCCTCCCGAACCAACTGTACTACGCGCTCCATCAACATCTTCACGTCAGCTTTCTCCTCCGGAATCAACTTCAGAGAGGAGGGCTTGTTCACTCGGTCCATGGTAAACTGAGGGAGTCCACTCGACTGCCCCGGCGTCGACTGATCCTGGCAGTAGAACCAGGTCGACTGCCAGCCTCTGACTGACTCGGGAAAAGTCATGGCTGGGAAGGTGCTCTTATTCCTCACCTGGATCCCCAGGCCCCCACACATTTGGACAACTCGGGTCCTTTCGTCGCCTGGGCTCGCTTTCTTCACGGTCTGAGAGCGACACGTGAATATATGCTTGAACAAGCCCCAGTGCGGTCGACAGCCACCCTCACACATGGACACGAACGCGGCAATATAGGCGATAGAATTTGGGGTAAAGTGATGGAGTTGCGCTCCAAAGAAGTTCAAGAAACCACGAAAGAAAATACTCGGCGGCAAAGAAAATCCACGGTCGACATGGGTAGCCAGGAGCACGCACTCACCCTCTTCTGGCTGGGGCTGCCACTCCTTCCCCGGAAGCCTCGCAGCTCCATGAGGGATCAGGCCCTCGTTGGCCATGTCGAGGAGATCTTTCTCCGTGATGGTCGACTGGATCCAATCTCCTTGGACCCAGCCCTTCGGCAGGCGGGACCTAGACGAAGACCCGCCGCGGTTGGTGGATCTCCCCTTCGCCTTCTCCGTCGCCGACGCCTTCTTCGCGCGTTCCAGCGCCGCCGTCTTCTCCTTGGCCATGGTTGCCGGTGAGACGCGCGAGGAGAAGTTGTGCGGAGGCGAGAGCGAGCGCACTGGACGGAGACGAAGGGAGCAGAGAAAGAGAATGCTGAGGCACTGTACAAAAAACCCTCGCCGGGCGTATTTATAAGGTCCCTTCCGAGTGGATGACAGGTGGGCCCGGTCGATCTAATCATATCCAGAAACAGTTATGCAGGCGGGATACGTGGCGAAGAAAGCGGCACGGGGATCGAGGCGTCTATGTCCCGTCCCATCCGAACGCCGCGGCCTGCTCCGCTTCGCGCGCTTCCCCAAAATTTCACATCCCGCGGAATCCGCGAACGGCAGATCGGTCTGTCAGACGCGGGATTTCCTGCGATCCGTCGCTCGGAAATCGTCGAAGCCCGAAAGATCACACGACGAAAGAAGAGAATGGATCGAGTCGACTGAAGACAAGTTGCTCACTACCAACGAAGAGATTCTTTGGTCCAGAACAACGCACGACCAGTGTGCAAAAGTTAATCGGAAACAACATCAACTCCTTGCTCACTCGAAGCCTCAATCCATTCGGGGGCTAATGATGGGGTCATGTACCTAGGGTAGGGCCACAGACCTGATCTAAGTACCCTGCCCAAGGACACCCTTAGAAGAGGTCACCTTCCAGTCGACCAACGAGAGACACACTCGACTGCCTTGAAGGACTCGACCGCGAAGACTCACTCGACCACCAGAAGGTCAAGAGGCACTCTGCGCTGCAACGGCCTGTAATTAAGTAGACTTTATGATAGTAAAGACACTTTATGTGGGGCGTTACCAGTAACGCCCCAGACTTAACTCACCTTAAACCCTCTCCTACATGGGCTGGCTGGGGTCCTGGCGCACTCTATATAAGCCACCCCCCTCCACAGGCAGAGGAGTTCGGCACCCTGTAACTCATATACATATAATCCACTCGACCGCCTCCGGGCTCCGAGACGTAGGGCTTTTACTTCCTCCGAGAAGGGCCTGAACTCGTACATCTCTTGTGTTTACAACCTCTCCATAGCTAGGACCTTGCCTCTCCATACCTACCCCCCCACTCTACTATCAGGCTTAGAACCACGACACTAGGCGCAGGGGAGGCCCAAGGGGGGGCACACCAGCCCACTAGGGGCTGGTTCCCTCCCAATTCAGCCCATGGGGCCCTCCGGGATAGGTGGCCCCACCCGGTGGACCCCCGGGACCCTTCTGGTGGTCCCGGTACAATACCGGCGACCCCCGAAACCTTCCCGATGGCCGAAACTGGACTTCCTATATATAAATCTTTACCTCCGGACCATTCCAGAACTCCTCGTGACGTCCGGGATCTCATCTAGGACTCCGAACAACTTTCGGGTTACTGCATACTAATATCTCTACAACCCTAGCGTCACCGAACCTTAAGTGTGTAGACCCTACGGGTTCGGGAGACATGCAGACATGACCGAGATGCCTCTCCGGTCAATAACCAACAGCGGGATCTGGATACCCATGTTGGCTCCCACATGCTCCACGATGATCTCATCGTATGAACCACGATGTCGAGGATTCAATCAATTCGTACACAATTCCCTTTGTCAATCGATACGTTACTTGCCCGAGACTCGATCGTCGGTATCCCAATACCTCGTTCAATCTCGTTACCGGCAAGTCACTTTACTCGTACCGTAATGCATGATCCCGTGATCAACCACTTGGTCACATTGAGCTCATTATGATGATGCATTACCGAGTGGGCCCAGAGATACCTCTCCGTCATACGGAGTGATAAATCCCAGTCTCGATTCGTGCCAACCCAACAGACACTTTCGGAGATACCTGTAGTGTACCTTTATAGTCACCCAGTTACGTTGTGACGTTTGGCACACCCAAAGCACTCCTACGGTATCGGGGAGTTGTACAATCTCATGGTCTAAGGAAATGATACTTGACATTCGGAAAAGCTACAGCAAACGAACTACACGATCTTTGAGCTATGCTTAGGATTGGGTCTTGTCCATCACATCATTCTCCTAATGATGTGATCCCGTTATCAATGACATCCAATGTCCATAGTCAGGAAACCATGACTATCTTTTGATCAACGAGCTAGTCAACTAGAGGCTCACTAGGGACATGTTGTGGTCTATGTATTCACACATGTATTACGATTTCCGGATAACACAATTATAGCATGAATAATAGACAATTATCATGAACACAGAAATATAATAATAACCATTTTATTACTGCCTCTAGGGCATATTTCCAATAGGAAGCATGTACAGTATATAACTACACCTGCAAATAATTACAAAACAAATACTCTGCAATTAGCTCCCCGACAACAACGCCAAAAAATTCTTGATTGCCTGCAAGCAAAATAGGGTGGTGTAGCACTTTCATGTAAGTATCCTAAATAGTAATAGTCCCAAGGAAGAGAAGAGCAGAGGAGATTATTTATAGGTAATGTTTCTGTCACACACATGTTGTCACGACTCTTATGTAAAGTAATTGCTTGTGATTCTACAAATGTTGTTAGTGTCCCAAGAAGCAAACTAGCAAGAATGATAAATATGAAAGGTTTGTGATAATGAGAGCAATAGTAACCAAGAAGAATATAAATAAAATGAAAAGTAGAGATGTTTTCCTGCAACGGTGAAGTTAGGCTTGGAGAGAATTCAGATCATGGTATACATCAAGTGTGTTAGTATGACGGTAATAGCAGTTACCTTTGATCACAAGTTTAGCATTTTATTTGCTTGTTTGGTAGGCGGGTCACCCTGGGGTTATGGAACTCCTCCTCATGGGATTATATTACTTTCTATGGTCCTATTTCGGTGTTGCCATGGAGTGATCATTTCCACAATTAAGGCCATTAGACCAGAACCATGCATTAAGTTTAATGGATCACCGTTATCTCATATTCTCTTCGGTCCTCATAGATGTCTCCACCTGACATGTCAGAGGTCATTGATTTTTAGACAATATGTGTTACTTGTGTAGGTCTTAAGATCATGTTGTCTGGGCCCTTAAATCGGACAACAGACATAGAGTGCACCACATAATAACAACTTACTAGATAGATCATAAAACTACAAATACAAATGGTGACATATAGAATAGTCACAAATGAATCTTACCACTCACCTATATCTCCCACACCTAGGGGGAATTAATCACACATTGAGAGAGAATAACAAATCATCTCAGAGAATAAACCCATGAAAACCATATCAATAATACCGTGAAGATCCGCAATAAGATGAATGATGAAACAAGTCTCAATATCCAAAATGAGTATGAATAGAGTTTACACCATACTCTTACAACTTGGAATTCCTCTTACAATAGTGAAAGTGAAAAGGATGATGGATATGAAAGGACCAAAACTAGGGAGAGATCTCTGGTGGTTCTCCATATCTCTTCTCTTTCTGTTCTAGGCGTAGTGGCGGCGGCTAGGGTTCAAAGGTCGTCCTGCCTTCACAAACGTGTCTTGCACTAATAAGGTGGATCCTTTGGCACTTCATACGACCATCCATATGAGCACGACCGCTTGTATGGAAGACCGTCCTTCACTCTGGTGCACCGGATGGCTGAGCCCCCAATATGGAAGTTGCTCCATTTGACTTAATTTGCAATAGTTCTTCTTAGTTTCCTTTCATAAGTGATAGTTCCTATGGAAAATGGATTTTATTCTCTCTCGAAGGATTAGCTTTTTAAATAACAGAGAAGTGGTATAAACCCGATGAAAACCAAATGAAAACTCCTTGGAAATAATCATAAATTCTTGAGCCATCACCCCAACGGCTGCGATGACGGCAACCTGGGTGGGTTTTTTAGCCCCACTCGAGGGTTTTCTCCCCTATGACCGGTGCACTACGGGGGAGCTCAACAGAGGTGGACTCATCATCGACACCTTGGCGCATCACGAGGACCACGAAAACGGCCCTAGGAATGGCTAGCTCATCTTTGTCAGCGGGACCCCTATTCCCACCGGGGTTTCTCCGCGGCCGGCTTGCCCTGCAACAACACCCGCTCCGGTAAGATCTAATTCGTTCCCCGTGCTCGCTTTTGTAATTAGGGTTTTTTTCTTACTTCAAATTATGCTTAGGGCACTTCTAGATTTGATTGGTGTGGATTCGGTCTGATCCGATTCGCTTCGATTCGATTTGAATCCAATATCTTTTTGATGTATCAGAGCAATGCGGATGTTGCTAGATTGGCGCATTTGGTGTTGTTCTTGCCACATTGCTAATATTTAGGGTGTTCTTGCTACATTGATTGTCCTACAAAGTTACTGGTTAGGCTATTCTTTGTTTTATTGTTGTTCATTGTGTAGTTGCTAGATTGGTGTATGTGTGTGTGGATGATCATGTAGTAGGTGCTACATGATTGTATGATCATGGTAGGATAATGCATGTGCATGCTAGTAGGAAAGGAGTGTGAATGCCAAAAATAGTAGTAGGACAAATTTGACTCAGAGCATGTGCATATTATATTGGTGCATTTGGAAGTAGTCATGATCTGATCATAGTATTGATAATTGGCAGATGCAATTGAACAGTGCTATGATATGATTGTAGCACCACCCAAATGCAACTGCCACTAATCAATATGAGTTGCAAATGATTAGTGCAACTGCCAATGATCATTACAACTCTGCTTACTCCTATCCACTAAACTGACAAGGTCGTGAAGATGTAGTGGGACAGAGCCAGCAGAAGCGTGCATGTCATCGGCAATACCGAAGATACCGAGGACATCATTCCCACCAATTGCTGGCTTAAGAGGGAGGAGGTTCTGGGAAGGGCAGCTGCCATGAGCGTGTCGATGGGTGTTGGTAGGAGGCCTAGGATCAGTCATGAGGAGGGTGCACGGGGAGCCCATCGGGTTTTATGTGCAGATCAAGGACCAAGAGGACATCGCCATGCTGGTCATCCCAGCTGCCTTCAGGCCGGTGATAAATAAATGGCTGGTTTTCAACCCTCCCCCGCATCGTTAGCCTCTCCACCAATAAGTGGCGTGCATTCTGGGTGCAGGTGTAGATCTTCAAGGGGCATATGGTGCTCAGGAGGGGCTAGGAGTACTTCTGCCAGCATCACAAGATCGTCCCATGTGACCTGCTCGTCCTGGGCTTAAATAAGGTGCAATTCTATAATGCCAACACCTCCAACATTTCCACGGTAAAGTGCATGAAGAACAGCTGCCTCGGTGCCATAAGCCATGCCCTGTAGATTGTGTGTCTAGATTGTCTGAACTTTCATGGTTTGTGTGCACTACGTTTTATCGTCTGAACTTTGCTACAAAACTTCTATATTTTGCCCAAGGATCAGCACCCTGGGGTCCTGCAGGGGCATGGGATGCCATGCTATTTTAAACTTAAGTCTTAGTACTATTATGTAGTGCTTATTCTTATGTCATGTGTTGTTCTTATGTGATGTCTTGTTTTCTTCTTGTGTGATGTGTTCTGTTGTTCTTGTGTTCTATCTACTGTGAAGTGCTAGAAAAGGGGTGGTAAGACCTCATACCGGACCTATTTGTATTATAAGTGTTTGCAGTGCCAAGGTTGATTTACAATCCAGTCAAAAGGTGGAATTAATCCTTTAGCAAAAGCTTGTCTCAGACCCTAGCTTAAAGGGCATCATCCTCCCAATGGGTTCCATAACTCATGGCCACCTTTGGGGAAAAAGGCGATAATCATTTATGCTCCTTTTCTGAATTACCAAAGGAATTAATCAAGCTTGAACATATGTACCAACTTATCGCTATAAAGCTCTGTATGGGGAAGGGGCTATTTTATTGGTAATCACCGATAATTTATTGGGGCAAAAGGGAGTTGTTAGAGCTGCATTATATTTTTTAATTCCCAAAACGCTTGTTCCTCGGGTTCCTACTGATTATATACCGACTAGCCTTTGCAATGTAATTTTTAAGATCATAGCAAAAGCTCTTCCAAACAGACTTAAACCTCATTTTCTAGATTATATTGTCCCACCTCAACAAGATTTAATCGAGGTAGGAGAGCTAGTGATACCATAATCATTGCTTAGAAGATTACTCACTCTTTCTCCCTAAACTATTGGAATCATCATGCCTTTATGTTACAAATTGATCTTGCTAAAGCTTATGATCCAATTGAATGAAACTTCATTGTTTCTACGCTTGCACATGAAGGATTTCATGGTAATTTTATTTATTCAATATACATGCATGTATACTCCTATCTCCTATCATAATAAATAGCCAAAAAAATCAGAGGTTTAGAAATAACAAGGGGATCATACAAGGTTGTCCTTTTTGTTCCTAACTTTTTTGTGCTGCTATTAATGAGCACTCACTTGACCTTAATGAAGCAATGCATGAGAGAATCTTGCTAGGACCAAATTGCCTTCTTGTGCCTTATTTGCTTTTTGAAGATGATATTTTAGCTCACGGGAAAGAAAATATACGTGAAGCTTCACCCATGGCTCATATAATCAATAAGTTTTGTGCATCATTAGGACACATTCTGAACTAAGCCAAATTTGCAATTGTTTTCAGTGTTAAAGTTAATAAGGATGTCAAATTTGACGTTAAGTCTATTTTCCATGTTTCTTACATGGGTAACAACTTTGATCGTCTTGGTCACCCATTCATTCTCCTTGCTATAAGGACAAAACATGTGCTTAAAAAATTATTCTTGATATTTTTTACCTAAACTTTCAGGTTACAAAGCCAACATGCTTTCCCATGTTGCTGTACTTGAGCTTATTAGATAAATGTATGCTTCCATCCCTATTTACTACATGTGTAACATCCTATTCACCAGGAAGTTCATTGGTAGGCTCAAAAACATTATTATATCTTTTGGGTGGACATGCAATGGTATGAGTAAGAAACCTCGAGGCCATGAATCAAGGCCTGAGTTAGTTGTTGCTTGGAGTCTTGATTCCCCCCTTTCTCATGTTCATCTGATCCTCAATTTTAAATATTTGTTGGATTCTTACTTTTGGATTGCGAAGTCAAGCATCCCTAAATTAGCTTTTTGGACCACCATTTTGAAGATTTTCCCTCAACTCAAAGCTTGTTTTTCTATCGTCTAACCTAGGGAAATATTTCTATTTGAAGCACTCCATGGTGTTCACCCTGGACCTCTGTTTATGATCTTATTATCCAACCCTCTTTGTTTATCAACTGGTTAGTGATCTTTGGTTGCCTGGTCAAAAAATTTGGAATCATGCCCTGGTCGATCAACTCTTCCCATAGCTCAGTTCCTCCATAATCGTTGAAGCTCCTATTATTCAGGACGATGGTAGTGATATAATTTATTAGCATCTAACTCATAATTTTAGATGGAATTCAAAGAGTACTTACCAGGTGTGTTCATAGGAATTGTAAGATTCTCCTAGTAATCAACCAAGACAAATTTCTCATCAGGCTTAGAACATTCTGAAACATGTTTGCCAACAAAAACTCTTGGCACTTGATGACCCAAAATTATAGGGGATAAATCATAGTCCTTTCTATAAATAGGAGTGTCAAACCCAACGAGGAGGAGAGGAAAATGACAAGCGGTTTTCAACAAGGTAATTTCTGCAAGCACTGAAATTGTGGGTAACAAGAAGTTTGATAGCAAGATAATTTGTAACAAGTAATAAGTAGCAATAGTAACAATAGGTGCAGCAAGGTAGCCCAATCCTTTTTGTAGCAAAGGACAGGCCGGAACAGTCTCTTATAATAAGCAAAGTGTTGTTGAGGACGCATGGGAATTTTATCTAGTCACTTTCATCATGTTGGTTCTATTCGCATTCGCTACTTTGATAATTTGATATGTGGGTGGACTGGTGCTTGGGTGCTATTCTTACTTGAACAAGCCTCCCACTTATGATTAACCTCTCTCGCAAGCATCGGCAACTACGAAAGAAGAATTAAGATAACATATAACTATAGCATTAAACATATGGATCCAAATCAGCCCCTTACGGAATAACGCATAAACTAGGGTTTAAGCTTCTGTCACTCTAGCAACCCATCATCTAATAACTAATCCACAATGCATTCCCTTAGGCCCAAATATGGTGAAGTGTCATGTAGTCGACATTCACATAACACCACTAAGGGAATCATAACATACATATCATCAAAATATTGAACGAATATCAAATTCACATGATTACTTATGACAAGGCTTCTCCCATGTCCTCAAGAACAAAATCAACTACTCACAAATAATATTCATGCTCAAGATCATAGGAGTAATAAATAGCATAATGGATCTAAACATATAATCTCCCACCAAATAAACCATCTAGCATCAACTACAAGATGTAATCAACACTACTAGTCACCCACATTTACCAATCTGAGATTTTGATACAAAGATTGAACACAAGAGATGAACTAGGGTCCGAGATGAGATGGTTTTGTTGAAGATGTTGATGAAGATTGGCATCCCCAAGATGAGAGGATTATTGGTGATGACGTTGGCTTCAATTTCCCCCTCCCGGAGGGAAGTACCCCCGGCGGAATCGCTCCGCCGGAGGGCAAAATTACTCATGCCGAGTTCCACCTCGAGACGGTGGCGCTCCGTCCTGAAAGTCTTCTCTTTATTTTTTCTAGGGAAAATGACCTTATGTACCAGAAGATGGG
>NC_057803.1:2435790-2492199 GCF_018294505.1 Triticum aestivum | reverse complement strand
CTGGTATTTCTTTTCTCCATTATTTTTTATATATTCCAAAAGAATTCTCCATAAAATTTCAGCTCATTTGGAGATGTGAAGAATAGGTATATCTCACATAGCTTTTTCAGGTCCAGAATTCCAGTTGTCGGTAATCTCCCTGTTTGTGCAAACCTCGCATATTACTCCCTCTATTCCTTTATATAAGGTGTATTTGTTTTTTGATAAAATTTTAGAATGCAAAGTGCATCTTCTAATTCCTTATAATTCCCTTCTTAGCCCTCTAGAAAAAAAGGAAAATATCTCTCTCCTGATTGTCTGTATCTTCCCCTGTAGGAGAAGAAGGAAATTGTCTCTCTGTCGATTGCATGTATCTCTTACTTTCCATGATTAATTGATTTACTAGCCTCTAACAAACAAATTTGCCAAGGGTAATTTTGTCCTAACTTGTCTATAGTTATGTGCCTTGGTCACCATGCCAAAAATAATACACCTTACATAAAGGAACGGAGGGAGTATGAGATAAAAGGCATTAGAATTACTCTAGAAGGTGTTATATGCATAAAAACACTATAAATAACAGTAGGAAAACATGATGCAAAATGGATGTATCAGCACCTAGGATCCAAACTTTTTCTTGGAAGCTAGTAAGGAAAGCACTTCCCACAAGTATGGGAGCTTGTGCCACCCACTGATACGTCTCCAACGTATCGATAATTTATGAAGTATTCATGCCATGTTTGCAACAGTTTTATATGGTTTTGGTATGATTTTATTAGAACTAACCTGGACTAATGTTGTTTTCAGCAGAAGAGACCCACTGAGCACTGGACTAATTTACGGTGATCATTTATGGACCAGAAGAGACCCACTGAGCACTGGAGCTGTGCCAGGAGGTGACCGAGGAGGCGACAAGCCAGGGGGCGCGCCCACCCCCCAGGGTGCACCCCTACACCTTGTGGGCCCCTCGGGCACCCCCTAACTTGTTTCCAATACCAAGTATCCCTATATATCCCATAACCTCCAGAAAGAACCCTGCATCGGAAGTTCCGCCACCACTGCTACTTATTGAGCTTGCATTGGTTTTTCCCTTGAAGAGGAAAGGGTGATGCAACATAGTAGAGATAAGTACTTCCCTCAGTTAAGAACCAAGGTATCAATCCAGTAGGAGAAACGCACAAGTCCCTAATAGATGCACATGCACAAACAATCAAACACTTGCACCCAACGCAATAAATGGGTTTTCAATACCTTCACGGTCACTTGCAAAGGTGAGATCTGATAAAGATAAATAGAACTAAACAAAAGATAAAATATTTTTGGTTTTTTCGGTTTATAGATCTGAAAATAAAAGACTGCAAGAATAGTAAATTGGAAAGTAATATGATGGATAATAGACCCAGGGGCCATAGGTTTCACTAGAGGCTTCTCTCATGAAGGCAAATAATACGGTGGGTGAACAAATTACTATCGAGCAATTGATAGAAAAGCGCAAAGTTATGACGATATCCAAGGCAATGATTATGTAATATAGGCATCACGTCCGTGTCAAGTAGACCGACTCCTACCTGCAACTACTACTATTACTCCACACATCGACCGACTCCTGCCTGCATCTAGAGTATTAAGTTCATAAAGAACAGAGTAACGCTTTAAGTAAGATGACATGATGTAGAGGAATAAACTCAAGCAATATGATGTAAACCCCATCTTTTTATCCTCGATGGCAACAATACAATACGTGCCTCGCTACCCCTACTTTGTCACTGGGTGAGGACACTGCAAGATTGAACCCAAAGCTAAGCACCTCTCCCATTGCAAGATAAACCAATCTAGTTGGCCAAACCAAACCGATAATTCAAAAATAAATACAAAGATATCAAATCATGCATATAAGAATTCAGAGAAGATTCAAATAATATTCATAGATAAGCTGATCATAAATCCACAATTCATCGGATCTCGACAGACACACCGCAAAAGAAGATTACATCGGATAGATCTCCAAGAACATCGAGGAGAACATGGTATTGAGAATCAAAGAGAGAGAAGAATCCATCTAACTACTAGCTATGGACCCGTATGTCTGTGGTAAACTACTCACGCTTCACTGGAAGGGCAATAGGGTTGATGTAGATGCTCTCCGTGATCGAATCCCCCTCTGGTAGGATGCCAGAAAAAACCCCAAGATGGGATCTCACGGAAACAGAAAGTTGCGGCGGTGGAAAAGATCTAGGTCAGGGAGTCACCGAGGGGCCCATAAGGTAGCCCCCCTAGGGCGCGCCCTCCACCCTTGCCACCGCCTCGTGGATCTTCCGACTTGCAGTCCAAGTCCCTTGGGTGTCTTTTGCTACCTCTTGAGCACTGCGTTGGTATTCCCTTGAAGAGGAAAGGGTGATCCAGCAAAGTAGTGTAAGTATTTCCCTCAGTTTCTGAGAACCAAGGTATCAATCCAGTAGGAGACTACTCCCTCGTACCTACACAAACAAATAAGAACCTCACAACCAACGCAATAAAGGGGTTGTCAATCCCTTCACGGTCACTTACAAGAGTGAGATCTGATAGAGATAATAATAATAAGATAAATATTTTTGGTATTTTTATGATATAGACTGAAAGTAAAGATTGCAAAATAAGATTACATCGGATAGATCTCCAAGAACATCGAGGAGAACATCGTATTGAGAGTCAAAGAGATAGAAGAAGCCATCTAGCTACTAGTTATGGACCCATAGGTCTATGGTAAACTACTCACGCTTCATCGGAAGGGCAATAGGGTTGATGTAGATGCCCTCCTTGATCGAATCCCCCTCCGTCAGGATGCCAAGAAAGGCCCCTAGATGGGATCTCACGGGAACAGAAGGTTGCGGCGGCGGAAAAGTATTTTCGTGGATGCTTCTGAGGGTTTTTGAATATATGTGAATATATACGACGAAGGTTAGGTCAGGGAGTTACCGAGGGGCCCACAAGGTAGGGGGTGCCCCCCCTAGGGTGCGCCCTCCACCCTTGCTGCTGCCTCGTGGCTCTTCTAACTTGCAGTCCAAGTCCCCTGGGTGTCTTTTGGTCCAAGAAAAATCATCGCAAAAGTTTTATTCCGTTTGGACTCCGTTTGATATTCCGTTTCTGCGAAGATAAAAAAAAGGAAAAAATAGAAACTGGCAGTAGGCTCTAGGTTAATAAGTTAGTCACAAAAATAATATTAAATATCATATTAATGCATATAAAACATCCAAAACAGATAATATAATAGCATGGAACAATCAAAAATTATAGATACGTTGGAGACGTATCAAGCATCCCCAAGCTTAATTCATGCTCGTCCTCGAGTAGGTGAATGATAAAAACAAATTTTTTGATGTGGAATGCTACCTAACATATTTATCCATGTAATTTTCTTTATTGTGGCATGAATGTTCAGATCCATAAGATTCAAAACAAATGTTTAATATTGACATAAAAACGATAATACTTCAAGTATACTAATAAAGCAATCATGTCTTCTCAAAATAACATGGCCAAAGAAAGCTATCCCTACAAAATCATATAGTCTGGCTATGTTCCATCTTCCTCACACAAAATATTCAAATCATGCACAACCCCGATGACAAGCCAAGCAATTGTTTCATACTTTTGGTGTTCTCAAACCTTTTCAACTTTCACGCAATACATGAGCGTGAGCCATGGACGTAGCACTATAGGTGGAATAGAATATGGTGGTTGTCGAGAAGACAAAAAGAAGGAGATAGTCTCACATCAACTAGGCGTATCAACGGGCTATGGAGATGCCCATCAATAGATATCAATGTGAGTGAGTAGGGATTGCCATGCAACGGATGCACTAGAGCTATAAGTGTATGAAAGCTCAAAAAGAAACTAAGTGGGTGTGCATCCAACTCGCTTGCTCACGAAGACCTAGGGCAATTTGAGGAAGCCCATCATTGGAATATACAAGCCAAGTTCTATAATGGAAGATTCCCACTAGTATATGAAAGTCACAACATAGGCGACTCTCTATCATGAAGATTATGGTGCTACTTTGAAGCACAAGTGTGGAAAAATGATAGTAACATTGCCCCTTCTCTCTTTTCTCTCATTTTTTTGGTGGGCTTCTTGGCCTCTTTTATTTTTTGTAAAGTCTGGAGACTCATCCCAACTTGTGAGGGAATCATAGCTTCCATCATCCTTTCGTCACATGGGACAATGCTCTAATAATAATGATCATCACACTTTTATTTACTTATAACTCAAGAATTACAACTCGATACTTAGAACAAAATATGACTCTATATGAATGCCTCCGGCGGTGTACCGGGATGTGCAATGACTCAAGAGTGACATGTATGAAAATTATGAATGGTGGCTTTGCCACAAATACGATGTCAACTACATGATCATGTAAAGCAATAGGACAATGATGAAGTGTGTCATAATAAACGAAACTGTGGAAGTTGCATGGCAATATATCTCGGAATGGCTTCGGAAATACCATAATAGGTAGGTATGGTGGCTGTTTTGAGGAAGGTATATGGTGGGTTTAATGCACCGGCGAAAGTTGCGCAGTACTAGAGAAGCTAGCAATGGTGGAAACATTAGTCATAAAGAACTCACATACTTATTGAAAAAATCTATTAGTTATCGAAACAAAGTACTACGTGCATGCTCCTAGGGGGATAGATTGGTAGGAAAAGACTATCGCTCGTCCCTGACCGCCACTCATAAGGAAGACAATCAATAAATAAATCATGCTCCGACTTCATCACATAACGGTTCACCATACGTGCATGCTACGAGAATCACAAACTTTAACACAAGTATTTCTACAATCCACAATTACTCACTAGCATGACTCCAATATCACAATCCTCATATCTCAAAACAGTCATAAGGAATCAAACTTCTTGTGGTATTCAATACAATTTATATGAAAGTTTTTTTATTATATCCCTCTTGGATGTCCATCATATTAGGACTAAATCCATAACCAAAGCAAATTTCCATGCTGTTTAAAGAGACTCTCAAAATAATATAAGTGAAGCATGAGAGTTAAAAAATTCTACAAAATAAAACCACCGCCGTGCTCTAAAAAGATATAAGTGAAGCACTAGAGCAAAATTGCCTAGCTCAAAAGATATAAGTGAAGCACATAGAGTATTCTAATAAATCACAATTCATGTGTGTCCCTCTCAAAAGGTGTGTACAACAAAGATGATTGTGGCAAACTAAAAAGTAAAGACTCATATCATACAAGACGCTCCAAGCAAAACACATATCATGTGGTGAATAAAATATAGCCTCAAGTGAAGTTACCGATAAATGAAGACGAAAGAGGGGATGCCTTTCGGGGCATCCCCAAGCTTAGGCTCTTGGTTGCCCTTGAATATTACCTTGGGGTGCCTTGGGCATCCCCAAGCTTAGGCTCTTGCCACTCCTTATTCCATAGTCCATCAAATCTTTACCCAAAACTTGAAAACTTCACAATAAAAAACTCAACAGAAAATCTCATGAGATCCGTTAGTATAAGAAAATAAACTCACCACTTTTGGTACTGTTGTGAACTCATTCTTTATTTATATTGGTGTAATCTACTGTATTCCAACATATTCTACTGTATTCCAACTTCTCCATGGTTCATACCCCCCGATACTACCCATAGATTCATCAAAATAAGCAAACAACACAAAGAAAACAGAATCTGTCAAAAACAAAACAGTCTGTAGAAATCTATAACTCTCGAATACTTATGTAACTCCAAGAATTCTGAAAAATTAGGAAAACCTGCTAAAGTTGTATATCAATTTTCTTAAAAAAGAATCAATATTTTATCATGCTTCTGTTAAAAATGAGAATTATTTTACTGTCCGCAAAAGTTTTTGTTTTTCAGCAAGATCAAATCAACTATCACCGTAAGCTATCCCAAAGGTCTTACTTGGCACAAACACTAATTAAAATACAAAACACATCTAACCAGAGGCTATATGAATTATTTATTCAAAAACAGAAAGGAAATATATTGGGTTGTCTCCCAACAAGCGCTTTTCTTTAAAGCCTTTTAGCTAGGCATTGATAATTTTAATGATGCTCACATGAAAGATAGTAATTGAAACACAAAGAGAGCATCATAAAACATGTGACAAACAAGTTTAAGTCTAACATGATTCCAATGCATAGGGATTTTATAAGCAAACAAGTTATCAATACAAGCAAAAACTACCATATGCAAGGAAGAAGAAAGAAACAATAGCAATCTCAACATAACGAGAAGTATTTTAGTAACATGAAAATTTCTACCACCATATTTTACTCTCTCAAAATAATTACATGTAGGATCATAATCAAATTCAACAATATAACTATCACATAAAATACTCTCAACATGATCCACATGCATGGAAAGTTGACACTCTTCCAAAATAGTGGGATTATCACCAAATAAAGTCATGACCTTTCCAAACCCACTTTTATCAAAAACTTCATAAGATTGAACATTTTCTAAATATGTGGGATCTAAAGTTGACACTCTTCCAAACCCACTTTCAATATTATTTCAAACATTATTATCAATCTCATATTCATCATGGAGCTTAAATAAGCATTCAAGATTATAATAAGAATCACCCCAATCATGATCAGTGCAACAAGTAGTGGATATAGCAAAACTAGCATCCCCAAGCTTAAATTTTTGCATATCTTTAACACAATTGACATTAATAGAATTTATAATAATATCATTGCAATCATGCTTTTCATTCAAGGAGCTATCGTGAATCACTTCATACTTTCAACAGTTCATCACATTTTTTAGATTCATGAATTTCAAGCAAAACCTCATAAAGATAATCTAGTGCACTCAACTCACTAGCAATTGGTTCATCATAATTGGATCTCTTAAAAAGATTAGCAAGTGGATGAGGATCCATAAACTCTTTGCTTCTGATTTTTCATAAACACGCAATTATTCCGAGCAAACGAGCAAACAAACCAAGTAAGACATAAGGGCAAACGAAAAGACGAAAGAAAGAAGGGCGAAAAAAAGGGCAAATCTTTTCGAAAATCATTTTAGAAGTGTGGGAGAGAAAAACAAGAGGAAAATGGTGAATAATGTAATGCAAGAGATGAGAGTTTATGATGGGTACTTGGTAGGCTTGGCGTAGAGCTCCTCGACAACGACGCGAGAAATTCTTCCTGCTATGTCTTGAGCTTGCGTTGGTTTTTCCCTTGAAGAGGAAAGGGTGATGCAACACAGTAGAGATAAGTATTTCCCTCAGTTAAGAACTAAGGCATCAATCCAATAGGAGAAACACGCAAGTCCCCAATAGATGCACCAGCACAAACAATCAAACACTTGCACCCAACACGATAAAGGGGTTGTCAATCCCTTCACGGTCACTTGCAAAAGTGAGATCTGATAGAAATAAATAGAACTAAACAAAAGATAAAGTATTTTTTGGTTTTTTTGGTTTATAGATATGAAAATAAAATAGTGCAAGAATAGTAAATTGGAAACTAATATGATGGAAAATAGACTCGAGGGCCATAGGTTTCAATAGAGGCTTCTCTCATGAAGGCAAATAATAGGTTGGTGAACAAATGACTATTGAGAAATTGATAGAAAAGGGCAAAGTTATGACAATATCCAAGGCAATGATTATGTAATATAGGCATCACTTCCGTGTCAAGTAGACCTATGATACGTCTCCAATGTATCTATAATTTTCGATTGTTCCATGCTATTAAATTATTAACCTTGGATGTTTTATATGCATTTATATGATATTTTATATGATTTTTGGGACTAACCTATTAACCCAGAGCCGAGTGCCAGTTTCTGTTTTTCCTTGTTTTAGAGTATCGCAGAAAAGGAAAATCAAACGGAGTCCAATTGACCTGAAACTTCACGGAACTTATTTTTGGACCAGAAGAAGCCCACGGAGTATCGGAGATGGACCAGGAGAGTCCCGAGCTGCCCATGTGGGTGGGGGGTGCGCCCACCCCCCTGGGCGCGCCCCCTGCCTCGTGGACAGCCCGGTGGTCCACCGATGTACTTCTTCCTCCCATATATACCCATATACCCTAAAAACTTCGGGGAGCACGATAGATCGGGAGTTCCGCCGCCAGAAGCCTCCGTAGCCACCGAAAACCAATCTAGACCCGTTTCAGCACCCTACCGAAGGGGGAATCCCTCTCCAGTGGCCATCTTCATCATCCCGGTGCTCTCCATGACAAGGAGGGAGTAGTTCTCCCTCGGGGCTGAGGGTATGTACCAGTAGCTATGTGTTTGATCTCTCTCTCTCTCTCGTGTTCTTGAGCTGGTACGATATTGATGTATCGCGAGCTTTGCTATTATAGTTGGACCTTATGATGTTTCTCCCCCTCTACTCTCTTGTAATGGATTGAGTTTTCCCTTTGAAGTTATCTTATCGAATTGAGTCTTTAAGGATTTGAGAACACTTGATGTATGTCTTGCGTGGGATACCCATGGTGACAATGGCGTATTTTATTGATCCACTTGATGTATGTTTTGGTGATCAACTTGCGGGTTCTGCCCATGAACCTATGCATAGGGGTTGGCACACGTTTTTGTCTTGACTCTCCGATAGAAACTTTGGGGCACTCTTTGAGGTTCTATGTGTTGGTTGAATAGATGAATATGAGATTGTGTGATGCATATCGTATAATCATACCCACGGATAGTTGAGGTGACATTGGAGTATCTAGGTGACATTAGGGTTTTGGTTGATTTGTGTCTTAAGGTGTTATTCTAGTACGAACTCTAGGGCTGTTTGTGACACTTACAGGAATAGTCCAACAGATTGATTGGAAAGAATAACTTTGAGGTGGTTTCGTACCCTACCATAATCTCTTCGTATGTTCTCCGCTATTAGTGACTTTGGAGTGACTCTTTGTTGCATGTTGAGGGATAGTTATGTGATCCAATTATGTTATTATTGTTGAGAGGACTTGCACTAGTGAAAGTATGAACCCTAGGCCTTGTTTCAACGCTTTGCAATACCGTTCACGCTCACTTTTATAATTAGTTACCTTGCTGTTTTTATATTTTCAGATTACAAAAACCTATATCTACCATCATTATTGCACTTGTTTCACCATCTCTTCGCCGAACTAGTGCACCTATACAATTTACCATTGTATTGGGTGTGTTGGGGACACAAGAGACTCTTTGTTATTTGGTTGCAGGGTTGCTTGAGAGAGACCATCTTCATCCTACGCCTCCTATGGATTGATAAACCATAGGTCATCCACTTGAGGGAAATTTGCTACTGTCCTACAAACCTCTGCACTTGGAGGCCCAACAACGTCTACAATAAGAAGGTTGTGTAGTAGACATCAAGCTCTTTTCTGGCGTCGTTGCCGGGGAGGTGAGTGCTTGAAGGTATATCTTTAGATCTTGCAATTGAATCTTTTTGTTTCTTGTTTTAGCACTAGTTTAGTTTATAAAAGAAAACTACAAAAAATGGACTTAAGTTTGCCTCATACGCTTCATCTTTTTAATATCTTTCGTGAGTATGATGGAAAAGAAAATTGTGCCAGAGTGTTAGAAGAAGAATGCATTAAAATGTTTGGCACTAAATCTTTGAATGATGAGCATGATTGCACTGTTGTTAGTATGAACTCCTTGAATATCCATAGTACTAATGATGATTGCACTAGTTATGATGAAAATGCCTCCTATAAACATGTTAATTTTTGTGGAGTGCATTGGGTTTGCAAGTACACACCAAATAGGGAAGATAGATTTGCAAGAGGCATAAGCATTGAGAAACTAAATGGTTGCAAGAAAGGCTAGAAGTTTGTGCTAAAAATTTAAATTTTCTTAGCCGTACTTGTGAACTTTGCAATGAACATGATCATTTCAGTACCCAATGCAAATTGTTTCATGATCATATCATGTCCAAAAATTGTGATGACTTGATTTCCCTTGCACATCATAATGAACTTAGTTTGCTCTTGGGTTATGAAGAAATGAAACGTATAACTAAGGTTATTCCAGAATTTGCCCTTCATAGTGTTCTTCATTTTGATCTAGAGGAAATTTATATGTATTGCACGGTGAATTTCATTGAAAATCCTTATATTGCCAACTACATAAAGAAAAGAAAACAAATAGAGGATGAATATAATACTAATGAAAGGGAAGAGACTTCCCAATATCCTCCTATTATTTATTATGATGAATCAGGTAACGAGGAGGAGCCTTCTATTCAACCAATCTCATTAATTAGGAGCTCCAAAAAGAGGATTGAACCCACACATGATGTGGTTAAGAAGAAGAAAAGAAAAATGAAGAGAGGTAAAAAGATATCTCTCCCAAATAATGCTGCTCCTATTACAATTTTGCCTCATGAAAATATAATTGTGGAAGATTATGCACTTGATGATGATCTCGTTATGCCTATTGCTTGTTGTGATGATTATGATTGGGAAGATAATGATACTTCTTATGATCTTGAAAATATTTTTGGCACTTGCTTGGAAGAATATGATAATTGCTATACTATTGGTGCTATCCATACTATTAATGATGAGAGTGATTATGCTTATGATATGAAAAGGCCCAAGCTTGGGGATGCTATGTTTGATGAAGATGATGTTTTTGAGAATATATTTCCTGCAATTAATGTTTGTCCTATGCTTGGGGATGCTAGGTTTAATGAAGATGATATTTTTAGTCTCCCAAGTTTTGATATGCAAATTTATAATGATGATAGCATGCCTCCTACTTATGATGATTATATTGATGAAAGTGGGTTTGGAAGAGTGTCAACTTTAGGAAGTAATGATCCCACTATTTTGGAGGATGTTGAATCTTATTATGATAATTATGAAAGTGGATTTGGAGAGGTCATGACTTTATTTAGTAATGATTCCACTATCTTGGAAGAGGTTTCAATCGATTATAATGAGAACAAAGTTGCTACTTATGATAATTATTGTGATGATACATATGCTATAAAAAGTAGTGATGATTATATTTATAAAACTTGTCATGATTATGATTACCCTTTTTCTATTTAGCTAAGAAAGAATATATACAGAGGTGGATAATAGATCGATATGAAGATCATGAGCTGCCCCATAATGAAATTGCGAGTAGTCGCGAATATCTCCTTCTTCCCTAATCCAAGATTGGAGAAAGAAGATCTAAGAGGGACCTATGGAGAATGTAGTCAGAAATCCATAATAGAGTCCAACCACAAACATTACTCTTTTAATGTGGAAACAATTTATAGTATTCGAGTCTCTTATAATACTCCCACTATTCCAATTGAGAAGAATTTTGCTCATGTGGAGAGTAGTAAATTTTCTATGCTTGTAGATCATGAAAAGAATGCTTTATGTGATAGTTATATTGTTAAATTCATTCATGATGATACTGAAAATTATTATGAGGGAGGAATATATGCTTGTAGGAATTGCAATAATATCAAGTTCCCTCTCTATGTGCTTAAAGTTTTGAAGTTATGCTTGTTTTGCCTTCCTATGCTAGTTGATTATTGTTCCCATAAGTTGTTTGCTCACAAAATCCCTATGCATAGGAAGTGGGTTAGACTTAAATGTGCTAGTCATATTCTTCATGATTCTCTCTTTATGTTACAATTCTTATCTTTTATGTGAGCATCGTTGAAATCATCATGCCTAGCTAGGGGCGTTAAACGATAGCGCTTGTTGGGAGGCAACCCAACTTTATTTTTGTTCCTTGCTTTTTGCTCCTTTTTAGTAATAAATAATTTATCTAGCCTCTGTTATGATTGAGTTTTTTTATGTTTTAATTAGTGTTTGTGCCAAGTAGAACCGTTGGGCAGACTTGGGGAAAGTCTTTTTGATCTTCCTGTAAAAAAAATAGAAACTTTAGCGCTCACAAGAATTGCTGCCATTTTTATTTGGAGAGTGCTATTTAGTTTATTATTTTCGCAGATGATTAATAGATAAATTCCTCACGTCCAGAAATTTATTTTAGAATTTTTGGGGTTCCAGAAGTTTGCGTTAGTTACAGATTACTACAGACTGTTCTGTTTTTGACAGATTCTGTTTTTCGTGTGTTGTTTGCTTATTTTAATGAATCTATGGCTAGTAAAAGAGTTTATAAACCATAGAGAAGTTATAATACAGTAGGTTTAACACCAATATAAATAAATAATGAGTTAATTACAGTACCTTGAAGTGGTGTTTTGTTTTCTTTCGCTAACGGAGCTTACGAGTTTTCTGTTAAGTTTTGTGTTGTGAAGTTTTCAAGTTTTGGGTAAAGATTCGATGGACTATGGAATAAGGAGTGGGAAGAGACTAATCTTGGGGATTCCCAAGGCAACCCAAGGTAATATTCAAGGACAACCAAAAGCCTAAGCTTGGGGATGCCCCGGAAGGCATCCCCTCTTTTGTCTTCGTTCATCGGTAACTTTACTTGGAGCTATATTTTTATTTACCACATGATATGTGTTTTGCTTGGAGCGTCATTTTATTTTATTTAGTTTTGCTTGCTGCTTGAATAAAATACCAAGATCTGAAATTATTAAATGTTAGAGAGTCTTCGTATAGTTGCATAATTATTCGACTACTCATTGAGCTTCACTTATATCTTTCGGAGTAGTTTGTTGTTGCTCTAGTGCTTCACTTATATCTTTTTAGAGCACGGCGGTGGATTTATTTTGTAGAAATAGATGAACTCTCATGCTTCACTTATATTATTTTGAGAGTCCTAAACAGCATGGTAATTTGCTTTGGTTATGAATTTATTCCTAATATGATGGGCATCCAAGAGGGGTATAATAAGAACTTTCATATAGAGTGCATTGAATACTAAGAGAAGTTTGATACTTAATAATTGTTTTGAGATATGGAGATGGTGATATTAGAGTCATGCTAGTTGAGTAGTTTTGAATTTGAGAAATACTTGTGTTGAAGTTTGTGATTCCCGTAGCATGCACGTATGGTGAACCGTTATGTGATGAAGTCGGAGCATGATTTATTTATTGATTGCCTTCCTTATGAGTGGCGGTCGGGGACGAGCGATGGTCTTTTCCTATCAATCTATCCCCCTAGGAGCATGCGTGTAGTACTTTGTTTAGATAACTAATAGATTTTTGCAATAAGTATGTGAGTTCTTTATGACTAATGTTGAGTCCATGGATTATACGCACTCTCACCCTTCCACCATTGCTAGCCTCTCTAATACCGCGCACCTTTCGCCGGAACCATGAACCCACCATATACCTTCCTCAAAACAGCCACCATACCTACCTATTATGGCATTTCCATAGCCATTCCGAGATATATTGCCATGCAACTTTCCACCGTTCTGCTTACTATGACACGCTCCATCATTGTCATATTGCTTTGCATGATCATGTAGTTGACATCATATTTGTGGCAAAGCCACCGTTCATAATTCTTTCATACATGTCGCTCATGAGTTGTTGCACATCCCGGTACACCGCCAGAGGCATTCATATAGAATCATATCTTGTTCTAAGTATCGAGCTGTAATTCTTGAGTTGTAAGTAAATAAAAGTGTGATGATCATCATTATTAGAGCATTGTCCCAGTGAGGAAAGGATGATGGAGACTATGATTCCCCCACAAGTCGGGATGAGACTCCGGACGAAAAATAAAAAAGGAAAAAAAGAGGCCATAAAAAAAGAGAAAAGGCCCAAATAAAAAAATAAAAAAATGAGAGAAAAAGAGAGAAGGGGCAATGCTACTATCCTTTTACCACACTTGTGCTTCAAAGTAGCACCATGATCTTCATGATAGAGAGTCTCCTATGTTGTCACTTTCATATACTAGTGGGAATCTTTCATTATAGAACTTGGCTTGTATATTCCAATGATGGGCTTCCTCAAAATGCCCTAGGTCTTCGTGAGCAAGCAAGTTGGATGCACACCCACTAGTTTCTTTTGTTGAGCTTTCATACACTTATAGCTCCAGTGCATCCGTTGCATGGCAATCCCTACTCACTCACATTGATATCTATTGATGGGCATCTCCATAGCCCGTTGATACGCCTAGTTGATGTGAGACTATCTTCTCCTTTTTGTCTTCTCCACAACCACAATTCTATTCCACCTATAGTGCTATGTCCATGGCTCACGCTCATGTATTGCGTGAAGATTGAAAAAGTTTGAGAACATCAAAAGTATGAAACAATTGATTGGCTTGTCATCGGGGTTGTGCATGATTTAAATATTTTGTGTGGTGAAGATGGAGCATAGCCAGACTATATGATTTTGTAGGGATAGCTTTCTTTGGCCATGTTATTTTGAGAAGACATGATTACTTTGTTAGTATGCTTGAAGTATTATTTTTTAATTTCAATATTAAACTTTTGTCTTGAATCTTATGGATCTGAATATTCTTGCCATAATAAAGAGAATTACATGGATAAATATGTTAGGTAGCATTCCAAATCAAAAATTCTGTTTTTATCATTTACCTACTCGAGGACAAGCAGGAATTAAGATTGGGGATGCTGATATGTCTCCAACGTATCTATAATTTTTGATTGTTCCATGCTATTATATTATCAACCTTGGATGTTTTATATGCATTTATATGCTATTTTATATGATTTTTGGGACTAACCTATTAACCCAGAGCCCAGTGCCAGTTTCTGTTTTTCCTTGTTTTAGAGTATCGCAGAAAAGGAAAACCAAACGGGGTCCAGTTGACCTGAAACTTCACGGAACTTATTTTTGGACCAGAAGAAGCCCACGGAGTATCGAAGATGTACCAGGAGAGTCCCGGGCTGCCCACAAGGGTGGGGGGCGCGCCCACCCCCCTGGGCGCGCTCCCTGCCTCATGGACAACCCGGAGGTCCACCGACGTACTTCTTCCTCCCATATATACCCATATACCCTAAAAACTTCGGGAAGCACGATAGATCGGGAGTTCCGCCGCCAGAAGCCTCCGTAGCCACCGAAAACCAATCTAGACCCGTTCCGGCACCCTGTCGGAGGGGGATTCCCTCTCCAGTGGCCATCTTCATCATCTCGGTGCTCTCCATGACGAGGAGGGAGTAGTTCTCCCTCGGGGCTGAGGGTATGTACCAGTAGCTATGTGTTTGATCTCTCTCTCTCTCTCTCTCTCTCTCTCTCTTGTGTTCTTGAGGTGGTACGATCTTGATGTATCATGAGCTTTGCGATTATAGTTGGACCTTATGATGTTTCTCCCCCTCTACTCTCTTGTAATGGATTGAGTTTTCCCTTTGAAGTTATCTTATCGGATTGAGTCTTTAAGGATTTGAGAACGCTTGATGTATGTCTTGCGTGGGATACCCGTGGTGAAAATGGGGTATTTTATTGATCCACTTGATGTATGTTTTGGTGATCAACTTGCGGGTTCCGCCCATGAACCTATCCATAGGGGTTGGCACACATTTTCATCTTGACTCTCCGGTAGAAACTTTGGGGCACTCTTTGAGGTTCTATGTGTTGGTTGAATAGATGAATCTGAGATTTTGTGATGCATATCGTATAATCATACCCATGGATACTTGAGGTGACATTGGAGGTTTTGGTTGATTTGTGTCTTAAGGTGTTATTATAGTATGAACTCTAGGGTTTTTTGTGACACTTA
The DNA here is from genome assembly GCF_018294505.1 of Triticum aestivum. NCBI lineage: Eukaryota > Viridiplantae > Streptophyta > Magnoliopsida > Poales > Poaceae > Triticum > Triticum aestivum. The sequence goes on along the minus strand of NC_057803.1, from coordinate 2,476,632 downwards.
TAGGAATAGCCCAACGGATTGATTGGAAAGAATAACTTTGAGGTGGTTTCGTACCCTACCATAATCTCTTTGTTTGTTCTCCGCTATTAGTGACTTTGGAGTGACTCTTTGTTGCATGTTGAGGGATAGTTATGTGATCCAATTATGTTATTATTGTTGAGATGACTTGCACTAGTGAAAGTATGAACCCTAGGCCTTGTTTCAACGCATTGCAATATCGTTTACGCTCACTTTTATCATTAGTTACCTTGCTATTTTTATATTTTCATATTACAAAAACCTATATCTACCATAATTATTGCACTTGTATCACCATCTCTTCGCCGAACTAGTGCACCTATACAATTTACCATTGTATTGGGTGTGTTGGGGACACAAGAGACTCTTTGTTATTTGGTTGCCGGGTTGCTTGAGAGAGACCATCTTCATCCTACGCCTCCTATGGATTGATAAACCTTAGGTCATCCACTTGAGGGAAATTTGCTACTGTCCTACAAACCTCTGCACTTGGAGGCCGAACAACGTCTACAAGAAGAAGGTTGTGTAGTAGACATCAACCGACTCCTGCCTGCAACTATTACTATTACTCCACACATCGACCGATTCCTGCCTGCATCTAGAGTATAAAGTTCATAAAGAACAGAGTAACGCTTTAAGTAAGATGACATGATGTAGAGTAATAAAATCAAGCAATATGATGTAAACCCCATCTTTTTATCCTCGATGGCAACAATACAATATGTGCCTCGCTACCCCTGCTTTGTCACTGGGTGAGGACACCGCAAGATTGAACCCAAAGTTAAGCACCTCTCTCATTGCAAGAAAACCAATCTACTAGACCAAACCAAACCGATATTTCAAAGAGAAATACAAATATATCAAATCATGCATATAAGAATACAAAGAAGATTCAAATAATATTCATAGATAAGCTGATCATAAATCCACAATTCATCGGATCTCGACAGACACACCGCAAAAGAAGATTACATCGGATAGATCTCCAAGAACATCGAGGAGAACATGGTATTGAGAATCAAAGAGAGAGAAGAATCCATCTAACTACTAGCTATGGACCCGTATGTCTGTGGTAAACTACTCACGCTTCACTGGAAGGGCAATAGGGTTGATGTAGATGCTCTCCGTGATCGAATCCCCCTCTGGCAGGATGCCGGAAAAGACCCCAAGATGGGATCTCACGGAAACAGAAAGTTGCGGCGGTGGAAAAGATCTAGGTCAGGGAGTCACCGAGGGGCCCATAAGGTAGCCCCCCTAGGGCGCGCCCTCCACCCTTGCCACCGCCTCGTGGATCTTCCGACTTGCAGTCCAAGTCCCTTGGGTGTCTTTTGCTACCTCTTGAGCACTGCGTTGGTATTCCCTTGAAGAGGAAAGGGTGATCCAGCAAAGTAGTGTAAGTATTTCCCTCAGTTTCTGAGAACCAAGGTATCAATCCAGTAGGAGACTACTCGCAAGTCCCTCGTACCTACACAAACAAATAAGAACCTCACAACCAACGCAATAAAGGGGTTGTCAATCCCTTCACGGTCACTTACAAGAGTGAGATCTGATAGAGATAATAATAATAAGATAAATATTTTTGGTATTTTTATGATATAGACTGAAAGTAAAGATTGCAAAATAAACGGTGCTAGGAAAAGTTTGTTGACGGGATAATATATAAAAGAGAATAGACCCAGGGGCCATAGGTTTCACAAGTGGCTTCTCTCAAGATAGCATAAGTATTACGGTGGGTGAACAAATTACTATCGAGCAATTGATAGAAAAGTGCATAATTATGAGAATATCTAGGCATGATCATGTATATAGGCATCACGTCCGCGACAAGTAGACCGAAACGATTCTGCATCTACTACTATTACTCCACACATCGACCGATATCCAGCATGCGTCGAGAGTATTAAGTTCATAAGAACAGAGTAATGCATTAGGCAAGATGACATGATGTAGAGGGATAAACTCAAGCAATATGATATAAACCCCATCTTTTTATCCTTGATGGAAACAATACAATACATGCCTTGTTGCCCCTGCTGTCACTTGGAAAGGACACCACAAGATTGAACCCAAAGCTAAGCACTTCTCCCATTGCAAGAAAGATCAATCTAGTAGGCCAAACCAAACTGATAATTTGAAGAGGCTTGCAAAGATAACCAATCATACATAAAAGATTTCAGAGAAGAATCAAATATTGTTCATAGATAAACTTGATCATAAACCCACAATTCATCGGATCTCGACAAACACACCACAAAAAGAGTTACATCAAATAGATCTCCAAGCAGATCGAGGAGAACATTGTATTGAGATCCAAAGAGAGAGAAGAAGCCATCTAGATAATAACTATGGACCCAAAGGTCTAAAGTAAACTACTCACACATCATCGGAGGGGCCTTGGAGTTGATGTAGAGGCCCTCCATGATCGATTCCCCTTCCAGCGGTGCTCCAGAAAAGGCCCCAAGATGGTATCTCTTGGGTACAGAAGGTTGCGGCGGTGGAAATAGGGTTTCGTGGTGCTCCTGGATGTTTTCGGGGTATATGAATATATATAGGAGGAAGAAGTAGGTCGGTGGAGCCACGAGGGGCCCACGAGGGGGGAGGGCGCGCCCAGGGGGGTAGGCGCGCCCCCCTGCCTCGTGGCCTCCTCGTTGGTTGCTTGACGTCCACTCCAAGTCCCCTGGATCACGTTTGTTCTAAAAGTAACTCTCCCGAAGGTTTTATTCTGTTTGGATTCCGTTTGATATTCCTTTTCTGCGAAACACTGAAATAGGCAAAAAAAAATAGCAATTTGCACTGGGCCTTGGGTTAGTAGGTTAGTCCCAAAAATAATATAAAAGTGTATAAATAAGCCCATTAACATCCAAAACAGATAATATAATAGCACGGAACAATAAAAAATTATAGATACGTTGGAGACGTATCATCTTTTGGTCCAAGAAAAATCATCGTGAAAGTTTTATTCCATTTGTACTCCGTTTGATATTCCTTTTCTGCAAAGCTAAAAAACATGAAAAAACGGAAACTGGCACTGGGCTCTAGGTTAATAAGTTAGTCCAAAAAATAATATAAAATAGCATATTAATGCATATAAAACATCCAAAACAGATAATATAATAGCATGGAACAATAAAAAATTGTAGATATGTTGGAGATGTATCAACCGCAAGCCTCTGTAGCCACGAAAAAACAATCGGGAGCCCGTTCCGGCACCCTGCCAGAGGGGGAAACCATCACCGGAGGCCATTTTTGTCATACCGACGGTCTCCATGACAAGGAGGGAGTAGTTCACCCTCGGGGCTGAGGGTATGTACCAGTAGCTATGTGTTTGATCTCCCTCTCTCTCTCTCTCGTGTTCTTGTTTTGGCACGATCTTGATGTACCACGAGATTTGTTACTATAGTGATCATATGGTGTTTCTCCCTCTCTATCTTCTTGTGATGAATTGAGTTTTACTTTTGAGGTTTCACTATTCTCGGATTGTATACTTTTATGGATTTGAGAACACTCGATGTATGTCTTGCGTGGGATACCCGTGGTGATGATGGGGTGTTCTATTGATTCACTTGAGGTATGTTTTGGCACTCAACTCGCGGATTCCCGAGGTGACATTGGGGTAATATATACATAGGGGTTGATGCACGTTTTCATCCTTGCTTCTTCGATAGAAATCTTGGGGCACTCTTTGAGGTTCTTTGTGTTGGATTGAATATTATGAATCTGAAGTCATTTGATGCATATCGTATAATTTACCCACGAATACTTGTGGTGACATTGGAGTATCTAGGTGACATTAGGGTTGATTAATGTGTATCGTATGGTGTTATTTTTAGTACGAACTCTAGGGCTGTTTGTGACACTTATAGGAATAGCTCAAAAGATTGATCGAAAAGAATAACTTTAAGGTGGTTTCGTACCCTACAAGCAATTTCATCTTATGTTCTCTGCGATAGGAACTTTGGAGTGACTCTTTGTCGCATGTTGAGGGATTTCCATATGATTTAATTATGTTATCATTGTTGAGAGAATTTGCACTAGTGAAAGTATGAACGCTAGGCCTTTTTTCCAAGCATCGCAATACCGTTTTGCTCACTTTCGTTACTAGTTACCTTGCTGTTTTTATATTTTCATATCACAAAAACCTATATCTACTATCCATATTACATGTGTATCACCATCTCTTCGCCGAACTAGTGCACCTATACAATTTATCATTGTATTGGGTGTCTTGGGGACACAAGAGACTCTTTGTTAATTGGTTGCAGAGTTGTTTGAGAGAGACCATCTTCATCCTATGCCTCCCACGGATTGATAAACCTTAGGTCATCCACTTGAGGGAAAATTGCTACTGTCCTACAAAACTCTGCGCTTGGAGTCCCAACACGAGTCTACAAGAAGAAGGTTGCATAGTAGACATCACCCACATCAATCAAATCTGATGTAGATGTGATCAACTTGAAGATATACTCTAGCCCTTGGTTCGCTAAAGTGACATGGTTCTCTAGCCCCTGTATTTTAAAAGCTGACACTCTTTTGCATTTCCATGACAGTTAGAACTTAATTAACCATCCGCTCTCTATGAAACACCCATTTGCTTATGTACAATGTTTCTACTTTTTGTGGTGTCTTGGGAAAGCTAGGAATGATAATCGCTTTCAAAGGAAGAATTCTCTTTCCCACAAAGTGCACCAAATGGAAAAGACAATCACATATAATAGTAATTATGTGCAATAACAGATCTTACCCCCTCCAAGGCAACACACTCATGCTTCTAACAACAATGCCCTACCTCAGCAAGGTTGCTCACTTTTATGTAGTCTTCTTAATGTAGGTCCAAAAATCTTCTCCGACACTTCTTGGAAAACACAAACATCCATGGAAGGGGTCTCATCCATGCAACATGTCTTGGACACTATATCCAATTCTCTATTGGAGACGTTTAGAGCAACATTATGATTTGAGCCTCTATGGATCGAACCCCCCTCCTCTCGTGGCTAGAGAAAGATTGCCAAACCTCGCATTAGCAATGGCTATGAAGCTCAAACTCCAAGGTGCCACATTCCTCACAAACAATCTCACGTTGGAAAACACAGCCGTGGTGAGAGATGTCAACTCAGCTCAAGCTCGTCGGGACAACATGCGTCACCTAGCAGTGTTCCTTTGCATCTCTACTTTGATAGATTCTACAATCCTTCGTATTTCTAGGGATCTTAGTGGATTTGCTCACGATTGTCTCATCAAGTTCTTAATAACAATATTGAACTTGCATTTGCGTGTCTCAAAGTAGCTCACATGCAATGTAGCTGTCCTCATTTAGCTCCTTTTGCCGCTGAATTTCCCATGATTTTTGTAACACATGTTTTAACATTTTACATGGGTTATGTTTGGAATAGAATTGTGTGCCTCATGTGACTCCCCTCGTTCAAAAAGAAGTAGAAACTATAGCGAGTAATCTACGAAATGCATAGAGAGGTAGTGAAACAGCTAGGTTCTATAAATGGAGGTGTGAAACACTGCCGATTTCATGCTTGGAGGTTACCTTCTTGATTCCACAATCAACACAACAAGTCTCTTTTGTTGTGTCCCCTCTTTGAGATGTGCAGGTGCGGTTGCTCTTTGACGGTGGTGGATTTCATTTTCTCTAGGCCTTGATGGTTCTCCTTCCACACTAGATACATTTAGGGGTGCAACTTACAATGTGAAAGGTTACATGGGAGTTTCGTTGAGAAAATGTGTAGTGAAATGAAAGGAACATATGAATCATATTGACTTCTATTACTCATGAGAAGTATGAGTCGAGGTAATAGTAAATAGGCAACATAAGCTGGCACTAAAAGAGTAGAAATAGGAACGAGAGCTGATCTTAGGAGTTGTCAAATTAGCAACTTCATTTTGTTTGACAAGAAAGTACGATACAAATAAGGCAGGGTTTTTTATGAGAATGGATGCTAGGCAAGTTGGTTGTTGGGCCGAACTCCATGCTTTGGCCTATTTGTTTGTTAACCAGGGTCGATCCTTCCCAAACACAAGTTGTTTTCTATTACACACAAATACATGCACCACCTATCGGTTCAACCAACTCCTAAGTTTCTCTCAGTTTACGCAAAAGTGGCATGTTTGGTCAGTTCTCTCTATCTTGTTGGCAGGGTGGTCCATAGAAACTGCGCATGTTGCCTATTCCATTTTTTCTCTCACTTACGTCCAATCCGATTTTTAAAACTATGGGCTTTTAGGGACATGACCTTATGGTGTTGATACGTCTCCATCATATCTATAATTGTTGATTATTCCATGCCAATATTCTACAACTTTTACATACTTTTGGCAACTTTTTATACTATTTTTGGGACTAACATATTGATCCAGTGCCAGTTCCTGTTTGTTGCATGTTTTTTGTTTCGTAGAAAATCCATATCAAACGGAGTCCAAACGGGATACAAACTTACAGAGATTTTTTTGGAATATATGTGAATTTTGGGAAGTGGAATCAATGCGAGACGATGCCCGAGGGGCCCACGAGGGTGAGGGGCGCGCCCCAGGGGGTAGGGCGCACCCTGGGCCCTCGTGGCCACTCCGTAAGGCGGTTGGTGCCCTTCTTTCGGCACAAGAAAGCCAATATCCGGATAAAAATTGTGTCAAAATTTTAGCCCAATCGGAGTTACGGATCTCCAGGAATTTAAGAAACGGTGAAAGGGCAGAATCGAAGAGCGCAGAAACAGAAGGAAACAGAGAGACAGAGAGAGAGAGAGAGAGAGAGAGAGAGAGGGAGGGAGGGAGAGAGAGAGAGAGGGAGGGAGGGAGAGAGAGAGAGAGATCCAATCTCGGAGGGGCTCTCGCCCCTCCACTGCCGTGGAGGCCATGGACCAGAGGGTAAACCCTTCTCCCATCTAGGGTGAAGGTCAAGGAAGAAGAACAAGAAGGGGGGCTCTCTCCCCCTCTCGCCTGGTGGCGCCAAAACACCGCCGGGGCCATCATCACAACAACGATCTACAGCAACAACTTCACCGCCATCATCACCAACTCTTCCCCCCTCTATGCAGCGGTGTAACCCTTCTTTTACCCGCTGTAATCTCTACTTAAACATGGTGCTCAACGCTATATATTATTTCCCAATGATGTATGGCTATCCTATGATGTTTGAGTTTATCCGTTTTGTCCTATGGGTTAATTGATGATCGTGATTGGTTTGAGTTGCATGTTTTATTATTGGTGTTTTCCTATGGTGCTCTCCGTGTCGTGCAAGCATGAGGGATCCCCGCTGTAGGGTTTGCAATATGTTCATGATTTGCTTATGGTCGGTGGCATGAGTGACAGAAGCACAGACCCGAGTAAGTAGGTTGTTTGCGTATGGGAGTAAAGAGGACTTGATGCCTTATAATGCTATGATTGGGTTTTACCTTAATGATCTTTAGTAGTTGAGGATGCTTGCTAGAGTTCCAATCATAAGTGCATATGATCCAAGAAGAGAAAGTATGTTAGCTTATGCCTCTCCCTCAAATAAAATTGCAATAATGATTACCGGTCTAGTTATCAATTGTCTAGGGACAAATAACTTTCTCATGACAAAAAGCTCTCTACTGAAACTAACTTAGTTGTGTCTTTATCTAAACAGCCCCTAGCTTTTATTTACGTGCTCTTTATTATCTTGCAAACCTATCCAAGAACACCTACAAAGTACTTCTAGTTTCATACTTGTTCTAGGTAAACCGAATATTAAGCGTGCGTAGAGTTGTATTGGCGGTCGATAGAACTTGAGGGAATATTTGTTCTACATTTAAGCTCCTCGTTGGGTTCGACACTCCTACTTATCGAAATAGGCTATAATTTATCCCCTATACTTGTGGGTTATCAAGACCTTTTTCTGGCGCCGTTGCCGGGGAGCAATAACGTGGGGTAAATATTCTCGTGTGTGCTTGTTTGCTTTATCACTAAGTGGGTTTTATTTGCTGTTCTAAGTTGTTCTCTATCTTTAGTTATGGATATGGAACACGAAATACCAAAAAAATTAGGTTTACTTGCTACTCATGGAGATGGGGAACCTCCTAAAACCCTCGATGCTCATTATGTGAAAGATATTATGCACTACTTTAATAATCCTAAGAAAACCCCATTCAATTATATAATGGGAGACACGTTGGATCAACGTGAATACTTTAGGGATTATTGCTTGACTCAAAAAGGGAAACTATTATGGGATCAAATTTATATGTTGCACTGGTATGCTCGGCAACTATGCTTGAGATATGATTATACTTGTTGCTCAAGGATGAAGGCTCCACACCTCCCCTTTTCATGCAAATTTAATGATAATGAAACCTTAGCTTCTTATGCTAATGGTATATATGATTACTATGATGTGGAATGAATAGAAGAATTTGTTGCTTTTAAGGGTGCTTGTGAAATTGAATCTTTGTTTAAAGAGTTTGGAGATTTTGATGATTCAGTTTATAGACCTGAAAATTTAGCTATCCTTAAATATTGCTATGAGAATTATAAATACAATTATGATATTGATGAATTTATTGAGAAAGCCTCCGCTGTCCGAGAAGAGACTAATATTTTGCAGGAGTCTATGGAAGAAGAAATTGATGAAACTATGAGCTCATTGGATGAAAAAGATGATGAGGAGAGGGAAGAACAAAAGGAGGAAGATCGGATTAGCTACCCGTGCCCACCTTCTAATGAGAGTAACTCTCCAACTCATACATTATTTAATGTCCCTTCGTTCTTACCGAAGGATGAATGCCATGATAATTGCTATGATCTCGTTGATTCGTTTGAAATATCCCTTTTTGATGAACTTGATGCTTGCTATTCTTGTGGCCAAGATGCCAATATGAATTATGCTTATGGAGATGAACTTGCTATTGTTACTTATGTTAAATATTAAATTGTTGCTATTGCACCCACACATGATAGTCCCATTATCTTTTTGAATTCTCCAAACTACACTATATCGGAGAAGTTTGCACTTATTAAGGATTATATTGATGGGTGGCCTTTTACCATTGCACATGATAATTTTGATGAATATAATATGCATGTGCTTGCTGCTCCTACTTGCAATTATTATGAGAGAGGAACTACATCCCCGCCTCTCTATGTTTCCAACACGATAAAATTGCAAGAAACTTCTTATGCTATGCATTGGCCTTTACTTGATATGCATGAATTGTTCTTGTATGACATGCCGATGCATAGGAAGAGAGTTAGACTTTGGCATTGCTTGATATATGTTGCTTCGTGCTCACTACTCAATGCCAAATCATTGCTAATTCAAATTGGCTTTGATATACCTTGGGATCCGGGTGGATCCATTACTTAAGCACTTTGTGTGTAGTTTAATAGCTTTAAAAGAAGCGCTGCCAGGGAGACAACCTGGAAGTTTTAGAGAGTCGTTTATTTCTGTTGAGTGCTTTTATAGAGTTTAAAACAAAAAAAAATAAAGAGGGGAACCCAAAACTTTTCAAAAAGGAAAGTGAAAGTGAGAGAGACAAGCATGGTTGAAGTGAGGGAGCTCCTTGAACTTTGTTCATGCTCACGGAAACTTTGTGAATCTTGATTACATAAACTTTTCAACAAAAATAATTACCCCCTTGTACAATTCCATTGTATTACAAAAATAATGTGCCAAGATTTGCCTTTAGGATGTTTACATTGCTTGTTGGTTTGTGCGGTGCAAAACAGAAACTTTGGATGTAGTGCGCGATTTTACATTTTTTTACTGGAACGTCAAACGATTCTGAAACTTTTTGCACTATCTTTCTATAAAATAATTGTTTATTTTTCCTATTTTTTCAGAATTTTTGGAGTACCAGAAGTATGGTGAATGTTCAGATTACTACAGACTGTCTTGTTTAAGACAGATTCTATTTTTGCTGCATTGTTTGCTTGTTTTGATGAAACTATCAATTTCTATCAGTGGATTGAGCCATGGAAAAGTTCTATTACAGTAGCTAAAATGCAAAAAAAATCTGAATTGGTTTGGGACAGTACTTAGAGTAGTCATTTTCTTTATTATACTAACGGATCTTACCGAACTTTCTGTTGAGTTTTGTGTGGATGAAGTGATCAAGGATCGAGGAGGTCTTGATATGAGGAGAAGGAGGAGAGGCAAGAGCTCAAGCTTGGGGATGCCCAAGGCACCCTAAGTAAATATTTCAAGGAGACTCAAGCGTCTAAGCTTGGGGATGCCCCGGAAGGCATCCCATCTTTCTTTAACAAGTATCGGTATGTTTTCGGTTTCGTTTCATTCATGTGATATGTGCAAATCTTCGAGCGTCTTTTGCATTCAGTTTTCACTTTTCTTTGATGCAGCATGCTGGTATGAGATAGTCCATGGTTGATTTATAGAATGCTAATTGCACTTTGATACGCCCATTTCGCATCATGCTTTTATACCGATATTTATTGCATTATGGGCTGTTATTACACATTATGTCACAATACTTATGCCTATTCTCTCTTATTTTACAAGGTTTACATGAAGAGGGAGAATGCCGGCAGCTAGAATTCTCGGCTGGAAAAGGAGCAAATATTAGAGACCTATTCTGCACATCTCCAAAAGTCCTGAAACTTCACGGGAGCACGCTTTAGAATATATACAAAATATTGGGCGAAAGAAGTACCAGAGGTGGGCCACCCACTGTCCACGAGGGTGGGGGCGCACCCTACCCCCCAGGCGCGCCCCTGCCTCGTGGGCCCCCTGACAGCCCTCTGATGCCCATATTTGGCTATATGGAGTCTTTCGTTGAGGAAAAAAATCATAAGCAAGCTTTCGAGAAGAAACTCTGCCGCCACAAGGCGGAACCTTGGCGAAACCAATCTAGGGCTCCGGCGGAGCTGTTCTGCCGGTGAAACTTCCCTCCGAGAGGGGGAAATCATCACCATCGTCATCACCAACGATCCTCTCATTGGGAGGGCGTCAATCTCCATCAACATCTTCACTAGCACCATCTCATCTCAAACCCTAGTTCATCTCTTGTATCCAATCTTTGTCCCAAAGCCTCAGATTGGTACCTGTGGGTTGCTAGTAGTGTTGATTACTCCTTGTAGTTGATGCTAGTTGGTTTACTTGGTGGAAGATCATATGTTTAGATCCATTATGCATATTAATACCCCTCTGATTATGAACATGAATATGATTTGTGAGTAGTTATGTTTGTTCCTGAGGACATGGGAGAAGTCTTGCTATAAGTAGTCATGTGAATCTGGTATCCGTTCGATATTTTGATGAGATGTATGTTGTCTTTCCTCTAGTGGTGTCATGTGAACGTCGACTACATGACACTTCACCATTGTTTGGGCCTAGAGGAGGGCATTGGGGAGTAATAAGTAGATGATGGGTTGCTAGAGTGACAGAAGCTTAAACCCTAGTTTATGCGTTGCTTCGTAAGGGGCTGATTTGGATCCATATGTTTCATGCTATGGTTAGTGTCGGTGTCAAAACCGGCGGATCTCAGGTAGGGGGTCCCGAACTGTGCGTCTAGGCCGGATGGTAATAGGAGGCAGGGGACACGAAGTTTTACCTAGGTTCAGGCCCTCTTGATGGAGGTAAAACCCTACGTCATGCTTGATTAATATTGATGATATGGGTAGTACAAGAGTAGATCTACCACGAGATCAGAGAGGCTAAACCCTAGAAGCTAGCCTACAGTATGATTGTTGTTCTGTATGTTGTCCTACGGACTAAAACCCTCCGGTTTATATAGACATCGGAGAGGGTTAGGGTTACACAAAGTCGGTTACAATGGTAGGAGATCTACATATCCGTATCGCCAAGCTTGCCTTCCACGCCAAGGAAAGTCCCTTCCGGACACGGGACGGAGTCTTCAATCTTGTATCTTCATAGTCCAGGAGTCCGGCTGAAGGTATAGTCCGACTATCCGAACACCCCCTTATCCAGGACTCCCTCAGTAGCCCCCAAACCAGGCTTCAATGATGATGAGTCCAGCGCGCAGATTGTCTTCGGCATTGCAAGGCGGGTTCTCCTCCAAATTCCGTGTACCTGTTGAATAAAGTCCGGTTTCTTGTAGATGTTGCGCTCCTTGGCTTCTACGCCCAATAATGGTCGTTTCCCACGTGTCAAACGAATATGAAAAGTTTGAGTGTTTTTACATTCACACCCCTAGCCGCATAAATGAGCTGCCCTATTTAAGGGGACGAGGATTTAGATCCAAACCACATCTTCCCCCCTTCGCGAGTGTTCATCAGAGCGCATCCGACAAAGGTCCATTCCACCATGGCCAGCCGTCGCAACTCCCCCTTTCGCCCTTCCAGCCCTCAGCCTGGATATTGGGAGAGATGCTCCATCCCACATAGCGAGCTAGTGACGCTCCAGACCAAAGGATTTCTCCCCCCCCCCCGACCTACATGATCCCAGTTCGAGCCGGTCTTGCCATCTATAACGGCGGAAAGCAAACGGAGAGTGCCCCCAATCCCTCCAAAGGAGAGTGGGTATGCCTTGTCCCTTATTTAATATGGGGGCTCGGGTTTCCAATCCATCCATTTATCCGGGGGGTGGTGGAGTTCTACGGCCTCCAGCTACACAATCTCACGACTGCCTCTGTATTGCATATCGCGGGCTTCGTAGCCCTCTGCGAGCTGTTTTTGGGTGTCGAGGCTCATTTCGGGTTATGGAAAAGGTTATTCTGCCTTGTGCCCCGCTCTAAGGAGGGTCAATGTATCAAGTGGGCAGAGCCGAAGTGTGGCGCATCGCCAGGACCGGATATCTGTCCGGAACCCCAAAGAAGGCGTCCGAAGACTGGCCCTCGGAATGGTTTTATATAGAGGACGTCTCGCTGCCGGATCCTGTCCGGATTGGCCTCCTTGAATTCGACAGTGCTCCCTTAAAGAAGCGCCTAAGCTGGCGTCCACGGAGCCCTCAGAGGGAAAGTGACAGGGACATCATTTACCTGATGGGCCGAATAAGATTGCTAGCCCATTCCGGACTAACCATGATCGGGGTTATGGCCGAATGCATCATGCGGGGGGTGCAGCCGCTTCAATATAGAAGCCACCCCATGTGGGACTTCAACGGGGAGGACGACGCCACCCGCTACGGCCGTAAGGGGCTGGATTCAGCTGTCGCTCTACTAAAGATCTTGTCCACTTTGTATAAGGGAGAAGAGGAGGAATTTCTCCGCGCCAACCCACAGGGTGGATTCTCTATGCACAATCCCCTAAGCTGGGTAAGCGGTCACATTTACTTGCCCATCCGTTTTGTATTCCCATTGTTAAATATTCAGTCTAACGACTTCAACGCAGGAACTGTGCCGGGCTGTTAAGGAAATAAACAGCCCTCCTCCACAACCCGAGGACCCAGGACGGTCCCTCGACCCGGCCTCTCAAGAGGATCCGGACATATCTGTGGAGCTGATTGATGGAGTGTTCCATCAATTGAGCAAGGACAACGCCTTGGTGGCCATTACGGCCGATTACCCAGGGCTAATCCCGGCCTCCCAGGTAACTGAGATCGAAGTCCCAATACCCCGAATAGGTGTCCGCCCTCTCGTGTTTTTAGTTTCCTGATTACAACCGAGCTTTGCAGGGGAGGCTTTTGAGACGGGAGGCCGAACCTGCGTCGGCAAGCCAACGAGGGGCCGCAGGGCCCCGTGGGCAGAAAAGAGGTGCAGTCCGGACCGAGGCATCAGCGCAAAGGTATGGCGCACCCCCTTATCCCAGGTGTTACACCTGCGAGGCATATTAACACTCGTGCTCTCTTCAGGACAAAGAGACCTCGCCGGACTATACCCGGAGAAGCTGCCAACCGCGCCTCCACCAGCCAGGCTCCAAAGCCTGGTCCGGAGGCGGAGGCGAACACAAGGCGCGCACCGGACGCTCCTCCGATGGAGGATGTGGACAGGTTGTCTGCCACCAACTCTGAGGTGGAGAGTGCCATGAACCACAGGCGTCGTCGGACAATTCTTCGCGACGCTTGTTTCTCCCAAGAGGCATTAGATGCCTTTAATTCGAGAGATGCGTACCTCCGTGCCGCTCAAAATGGTCTAGCCACAGCCACAGAGCAATATGTAAAAGACATACGGGTAAGAAAATTTTGGTAATTATATATATATACCAGTAGCCCCCGAGACTTGAAACAGTTAGAATAACTGACTTAAGGATCATTTGTTATGCAGGTTCTTACAGAAAAGAATTCCCTACTGTCCAAGGAGCTGGAAGAGTGCAAAGCCCAACTGGAGGCCGCACTAGCCGCGGCAGGGGAGCCCAAGGAGACCCCCTCTGGTAATATACACTTCGAAAGATAAGTATTTTGCGAAGCACAGCATGGGTGCGAATCTGACAAATGAAATTGCAGATGGCGCCGGATTGAATCCGGAAAGGCAACACCTCCTACGCCAGCTAAAGGCTGGTGAGAAGTTGCTGACAAAGGTGAGGCGGGAGAAGAACGATCTCCAAGATGCCAACACCAAGCTGGGCATCGAGCTGAAAGATGTTCGTGCCCAGCTGTCAGACTCCGTTAAGGAGAATCAGCGGCTTCGGCGCGGCATATTTAGTAAGTGCTTGAACGAACCTTTGAAAGAGAGTTCAACGGGGAAGTCGACTAATAGAGCAATGTCTGTAGGTGTGCTAATAGGTCGTCCTGCAGAGGAGATGCCCGGTTCTACGGGTGACCTTCTTTTCGAGCTCTCGCAACTGCTCGATCAAGTTCGGCAGGCGATGCAAGGCGTCACCCAGGCCATGTGGCCATCCATCTCCATGCCCGAAGGTGTGGAGAGCTTGCGGAGAAGCTAAAGGGAGCACGGTGGCGCTGCCAATTGTGGAAGATATCGGCCTGCCGTCAAGGCACTAGGGAGGCCTGGGCTATGGTGAAGACGCAGTACACAAAGGCTGACCCCAACCACATGGCCGAGGTCGGTCCTGTGGGGCCCGATGGGAAGGAGATCCCTGTAAGCTTAGTATACGGCCAAGTAGAATTGGCCGCAAAGTATTCCCAGCAGGACTGTAAATTAGACAGCATGTTAGATGGTATTGAAGAGGAATACAATTAGTCGGAATGACTATGTAATTTAATTGACATTTATAATGCCTTCTATCCGGATTGTAGATCGTTTGTCATGGCCGACCTTTTCGCTTCAGCCCCGGGACCTGACGGTCCGGAGTGTGTCCGAATTCCCATGCGGTTATATAAGAACCAGGGAATGCATGGAGACCAGGCGTAGGGGTCATTAGTGCGTGAACAGACAAGTGCCCGACTAGTTATGTTATATTACATGGTTAGTAAGAAACATCTTCCAGGGAGAATAGTTTCGTTAGGGGTTCCTTTCCCTGGGAGGCATGCCCTAAAGTGCATGCCCATTCTGTGAAAAAATCGCAGGAAAAAGCATCTGGGGGCGCATAAAAAAATAAGTGAAAAGATCATATTTTAGGTCACCGACCAAGTATTCCCTTAAGAACGCTAGCTTTCGGCTTCACCCAGTCTGAGGTACACATCCGGCTGATCCGCCAGTAACAATCGCAGAGGTGCTCCCTTTACCGCCTAGCCGAATAATCGGGAACGTAGGGGTAAGCACAGGAGCCAGGCAACCCATCTTGGCCAAAACTTAAGTCATATCGATGCATATAATGGTGAAATAAAAGGTACATGCGGAAGTGTAACACATGTGTTGGGCATGAAGCCCATATAAATAAGCTTCTATTAAAAGAAGCCCCCAGGTTTAATGAGTGCGAATAGCACGTCATTTGATGAGCCTTTAAAGGTTATAAGAGAAAGGAAGGCGTGAAGGAGAGAAATGTAAGATAAACAGTATATATAAAAAATGGATAGAGGAAGGAGACGAACATAGAGTCCGGCGCTAGGCATAGAATCTTCGGAGACGGGCTGCGTTCCATGGGTTCGGCTCGAGTCGGTTATCCGATGCATCTCGCAGGAGGTACGCTCCACCAGTCAGGACTTGGTCAATTATGAAGGGACCTTCCCACTTGGGCTTGAGTTTGTCCTTTTTCTTGTCCGGCAGGCGTAGAACTAATTCGCCAACGTTGTAATTTTTGGCCCGTACTTCTCTGCTTTGGTATCTTCGAGCCTACTGTTGATAGAATGCGGAACGGGCTTTTGCCACGTCGCGCTCCTCCTCCAATGCGTCCAAACTGTCCTGCCGATCGAGCTCGGCTTCTCTTTCTTCGTACATGCGCACTCGAGGTGAGTCATGAATTATGTCGCAAGGCAAAACTACCTCTGCGCCGTACACCATAAAGAATGGTGTGTATCCGGTGGTGCGATTCGGCGTGGTCCACAGCCCCCAGAGTACGGAGTCGAGCTCCTCTACCCAGTGCGTGTTAGATTCCTTGAGGGACCGCACTAATCTGGGTTTGATGCCGCTCATGATAAGACCATTTGCACGTTCGACCTGGGCGTTAGTTTGTGGGTGATAGACGAAAGCATAATCGAGCTTGATGCCCATGTTTTTGCACCAGAGTTTTACCTCGTCGGTCGTGAAGTTCATGCCGTTATCAGTGATGATGCTGTGGGGGACGCCGTAACGGTGTACAACCCCGGATATAAAGTCTATCACCAGTCCGGATTCGGCCATCTTAACAGGCTTGGCTTCTATCCATTTGGTGAACTTATCCACCATGACCGGTAAGTATTTTTGCTTGTGGTTTCCGCCTTTAAGGGGTCCAACCATG
This sequence comes from Triticum aestivum, assembly GCF_018294505.1. NCBI lineage: Eukaryota > Viridiplantae > Streptophyta > Magnoliopsida > Poales > Poaceae > Triticum > Triticum aestivum. Next base: position 2,459,970 of record NC_057803.1, on the reverse strand, counting down.
TCAAGCCCCCAGACCGCGAAGGGCCAAGTAATGGGGATAGTTTGGAGGGCGGTGGGTGGCATATGGCTTTGGTTTGCAAAGAGCTGGCAACCGGTGCATCGTTGGACTAAGTCCTGAGCGTCTGCTCGGGCCGTCGACCAATAAAAGCCTGTACGGAAGGCCTTGCTTACAAGGGACCGAGCTGCAGCGTGATGACCGCCGAGGCCGGCATGAATTTCAGCCAAGAGGTTCCGCCCTTCCTCTTTGGAGATGCACCTTTGAAGGACTCCGGTAGTGCTTTTCTTATAAAGCTCTCCCTCGTCGACTCTGTAGGCTTTGGATCGCCGCACTATGCAGCGTGCCTCATTTTGGTCCTCGGGGAGTTCCTGCCTAGTAAGGTAGGCGAGGAATGGTTCTGTCCACGGGGCGATGACGACCATTATTGCATGGGCTGAAGGTATTATTTCATTGGCAGAGCCTCCGATTGTGTCAGAATGTTCGGTGCCGGGCAGTGCGCTTGGGTCCGGGCTGTTATTGTTCGGCTCCCCTTCCCATACTATGGATGGCTTGAACAACCTTTCCAAGAAGATGTTGGGGGGACTACATCGCGTTTTGCGCCGATGCGTGCCAGGACATCTCCCGCCTGATTATTTTCCCGGGCTATATGGTGAAATTCAAGCCCTTCGAACCGAGCTGACATTTTTAGGATGGCATTGCGGTAAGGTGCCATTTTTTTATCCTTGGCATCGAAGTCTCCATTTATTTGGGATATTGCGAGGTTCGAGTCCCCGCGCACCTCTAGGCGTTGAATGCCCATGGATACTGCCATCCGGAGACCATGTAAAAGGGCCTCATATTCGGCTGCATTGTTGGAGTCTTTGTACATAATCTGGAGTACGTATTGAACTGTGTCTCTTGTGGGGGACGTCAAAACAACGCCAGCCCCTAGTCCGGCCAACATCTTGGAGCCGTCGAAATGCATGATCCAATTTGAATATGTGCCGTACTCTTTAGGGAGTTCGGCCTCCGTCCATTCTGCGACGAAGTCGGCCAAAACTTGCGACTTGATGGCTCGCCGTGGCTTATAAGTTATGTCGAATGGGAGGAGCTCAATGGCCCATTTTGCAATCCGTCCTGTTGCGTCACGGTTGTTTATAATATCGTTAAGTGGTACTTCCGACGCTACTGTTATTGAACACTCTTGAAAGTAGTGTTGTAGCTTCCGGGATGCCATGAATACCGCGTAAGCAATCTTTTGATAATGCGGGTACCGTGATTTGCACGGAGTGAGGACAGTGGATATGTAATAGACCGGCTTTTGAAGGGGGAATTTGTGTCCGTCCGTTTCTCGTTCGACGATGAGCACTGCGCTTACCACCTGATGTGTTGCTGCAATGTACAATATCATCGGTTCGCCAATGTTTGGCGCGGCCAGGACTGGGTTTGTTGCCAATATGGCTTTTATTTCGTCGAGTCCCGCCGTGGCTGCATCCGTCCATTCGAAGTGTTCGGTGCACCGAAGGAGGCGGTAAAGGGGTAGGGCCTTTTCTCCCAAGCGGGAGATAAAGCGGCTTAGAGCCGCCACACATCCGGTTAACTTTTGTATTTGTTTGAGGTCCTTTTGGGATATCCAATTGTGACAGAGCTCGGATCTTGGCTGGATTTGCTTCAATTCCTCTACCGGATACAATGAAGCCCAAGAGCTTTCCGGCTGGGACGCCAAAAACGCATTTTTCCGGGTTGAGCTTGATGTCGTATGTTCGGAGGTTATCGAATGTGAGCTTCAAGTCGTCTACTAGAGATTCGACATGTCTTGTTTTGACGACCACATCATCTACATATGCCTCCACCATTTTGTCGATCTGGTTTGCCAGACATGTCTGAATCATGCGCTGATATGTTGCGCCGGTGTTTTTGAGCCCGAAGGGCATTGTGTTGAAGCAGAATGGGCCGTATGGTGTGATAAATGCCATTGCGGCTTGGTCTGATTCCGCCAACTTGATTTAATGGTAGCCGGAATATGCGTCGAGGAAACACAACGAGTCGTGTCCTGCGGTAGCGTCGATAATTTGATCGATGCGGGGGAGGGGGAAGGGATCCTTTGGGCAAGCCTTGTTAAGGTCTTTAAAATCAACGCACAGGTGCCAGGATTTGTCCTTCTTTGGTACCATCACCAGGTTTGCTAGCCAGTCCAGATGTTTTATATCTCTGATGAATCCGGCCTCCAATAGCTTTGCTAGCTCCTCTCCCATGGCCTGTCTCTTAGGTTCGGAAAAACGCCGAAGAGCTTGCTTGACAGGTTTGAATTCTTTTAGGATATTTAAGTTGTGCTCGGCTAGCCTGCGTGGGATTCCTGGCATGTCTGAAGGGTGCCAGGCGAAAATGTCCCAGTTCTCTCGTAGGAACTCTCGTAGTGCGGCATCTATATCAGGGTTTAAATGTGCCCCAATGGAAGTTGTTTTATTGGGGTCCTTTGGATGGACCTGGAATTTGACTATTTCGTCCGCCGGTTTAAAGGAGGTGGACTTGGATCTTTTGTCGAGTACCACATCGTCTCTATTCACCGTGGAGCGCAGCGCAGTCAGTTCCTCAGCCACTAGGGCTTCGGATAGTGCCTCGAGGGCCAGTGCGACTGTCTTGTTTTCGGCGCAAAGTGCTATGTCCGGATCACTAGCGAGAGTGATGATCCTGTTGGGCCCGGGCATCTTGAGCTTCATGTACCCATAATGGGGTATTGCTTGGAAGATTGTAAACGCTTCCCTCCCTAGCAGAGCATGATAACAGCTGCTGAACGGAGCCACATGGAACGTGACCTCTTCGGTCCTGTAATTATCTGGCGTGCCGAACACCACATCTAGTATGATTTTTCCTGTACAGCACACTTCCTGACTGGGGATTATTCCTCTAAAGGTTGTGCTGCTTCGCTCAATGTGGTTCCAGTCTATTTCCATTTTTTGAAGAGTTTCCTCGTAAATGAAGTTCAATCCGTTGCCGCCGTCCATGAGTACCTTGGTAAGACGAAAGCCGTCCACTATTGGACTGAGGACCAATGCAGCTGGTACTTGGGTTGTTCGGAATTTAGGTTCATCATTGGCGTTAATGGTAATAGCCGTGTCACTCCATGGGTGTATTGTTACCAGTTGGTAGATTTCGGCAAGGCTGCGGAGTGTCCTTTTTCGCATGTTATTTGATGCGAAGGTCTCGAAGACCGTTAATACCGTATTGGTGTCTCTGGGGTGGCTTTCTATGGCCTCCGGAATTAGGAGATCTTCGCCAATTTTGGCCACCTGCCGGAGTATCCAACATGCTCTAAGGCTGTCAGTTAGAGTGGCGTCCTCTGTACTGTGAATTTTATAGGGTCCATTAAGCCATCCTTCCAATACGGTTCCATGCCCTGTAGAGGGTTTTTGCTTTTTGGTGTTTGACCCGGGTGTCTGGCGATGATGCACCCTTTTATTTCGGACTGGGTTTGTATTCAGGGCCGGATTGTCCCAAAATTTTATTTCGGTTTTCCAGGCGCTTTCCATCGTATAGTACTTTCGTACTATGGACTCCAAGTCAGCGAAGCGTGTAATATCACGGTGACTTATGGTGTTGAGGATTCCCTTGTCCGTGCAATTATTATAGAAGAATGAAATCGCGTCTTCCTCGCGGCAGTCCTTTATCCTGTTCATAACCAGGAGGAATCTGGCTCAGTAATGATGTACTGTTTCTTCGGGCTCTAGCCTAATTTGGGATAGATCGCTAATGTTCGGGTGGGTGGGTGGAATTAAATCCGAAGCTCACCCCATCTGAGGCTTAGAGGCCGAGGAATTTCCGAACTCAAAAATTTGGATTCCTGGATGTTGTCCAATGAATCCAGTCCGTCGCCTGACTCTAAGTTTAGGTCTTGAGTGATATCCTCCCCTCCGCGGGTATCCGGCTTGGAGGGATCGGGAATCCGAACGTAGCTAGTCCTTAAGATAGATGAGGGGTCGCCGCGCTGTCCCTCTACCACGGCAACATGATGGGTGACTTGGGGAGAGTCACCCATCATGTTGCCGTGGTAATCCGTAGTGACTCCCAGGGCGGTGATGCGATCCAAGAGCTCATTTATGGAGGAGAGCTCCATTGGATCTAACTGCTCGGCAAGTTCCGAGCTGACATGAAGATTGTTTTCGATGACTCGAGAGATCATCATCGGCGCAGAAGCCGAACAGGTGGTCATAAGAAAACCACCTAGCCGGAGGGTTTGGCCGACAACCAAAGCTCCCTTAGCAACGGTGTCGTCTTTGAAGACGGGGCGAGGCATCCTTCCTGATGGCGACGACACAGAGGAACTCTCAATGAAAGCACCAATGTTGGTGTCAAAACCGGCGGATCTCGGGTAGGGGGTCCCGAACTGTGCGTCTAGGCCGGATGGTAACAGGAGGCAGGGGACACGAAGTTTTACGCAGGTTCGGGCCCTCTTGATGGAGGTAAAACCCTACGTCCTGCTTGATTAATATTGATGATATCGGTAGTACAAGAGTAGATCTACCATGAGATCAGAGAGGCTAAACCCTAGAAGCTAGCCTACAGTATGATTGTTGTTCTGTATGTTGTCCTACGGACTAAAACCCTCCGGTTTATATAGACACCGGAGAGGGTTAGGGTTACACAAAGTCGGTTACAATGGTAGGAGATCTACATATCCGTATCGCCAAGCTTGCCTTCCACACCAAGGAAAGTCCCTTCCGGACACGGGACGGAGTCTTCAATCTTGTATCTTCATAGTCCAGGAGTCCGGCTGAAGGTATAGTTCGGCTATCCGAACACCCCCTTATCCAGGACTCCCTCAGTTAGGTTTACCTTAATACTTCTGTTGTAGTTGCGGATGCTTGCAATAGGGGTTAATCATAAGTGGGATGCTTGTCCAAGGAAGGACAGTACCCAAGCACCGGTCCACCCACATATCAAATTATCAAAGTACCGAACGCGAATCATATGAACGTGATGAAAACTAGCTTGACGATAATTCACATGTGTCCCCGGGAGCACTTTCCTTTATATAAGAGTTTGTCCAGGCTTGTCCTTTGTACAAAAAAGGATTGGGCCATCTTGCTGTACCTTATTTACTTTTATTACTTGTTACCCGTTACAAATTACCTTATCACAAAACTATCTGTTACCGATAATTTCAGTGCTTGCAGAGAATACCTTACTGAAAACTGATTATCATTTCCTTCTGCTCCTCGTTGGGTTCGACACTCTTACTTATTTAAAGGACTACGATAGATCCTCTACACTTGTGGGTCATCACACTTCACTTATATCTTTTAAGTATGGCTTTATAGAATGCTTCATGTGCATCACATATATCATTTGAAGTTTGGATTGCGTGTTTCCCTACACATAGAAAACCGCCATTTGTAGAATGTTCTTTTGCTTCACTTATATTTGTTAAAGCGTGTGCATATCTTTTGTAGAAAGAATTAAACTCTCTTGCTTCACTTATATATATTTAGAGAGATGACAGGAATTGGTCATTCACATGGTTGGTCATTAAATCCTACATAAAACTTGTAGATCACTGAATATGATATGTTTGATTCCTTGTAATAGTTTTGCGATATAAAGATGGTGATATTGGAGTCATGCTAGTGGGTAGTTGTGGACTGTAGAAATACTTCTGTTGAAGTTCGTGATTCCTGTAGCATGCACGTATGGTGAACCATTATGTAACGAAGTTGGAGCATGAGGTATTTATTGATTGTCTTCCTTATGAGAGGCGGTGGGGGACGAGCGATGGTCTTTTCCTACCAATCTATCCCCTTAGGAGCATGCGCGTAGTACTTTGTTTCGATGACTAATAGATTTTTTGCAATAAGTATGTGAATTCTTTATGACTAATGTTGAGTCCATGGATTATACACACTCTCACCCTTCCATCATAGCTAGCCTCTTCGGTACCGTGCATTGCTCTTTCTCACCTTGAGAGTCGGTGCAAACTTCGTCAGTGCATCCAAACCCCGTGATATGATACGCTCTATCACACATAAGCCTCTTTATATCTTCCTCAAAACAACCACCATACCTACCTATCATGGCATTTCCATAGCCATTCTGAGATATATTGCCATGCAACTTCCATCATCATCATACACATGACTTGATCATTTATTGTCATATTGCTTTGCATGCTCATAAGATAGCTAGCATGATGTTTTAATCCTTTTACAGGAGATGGAACATTACATCCCGATTTGCACTAATCTATGTGGATGAACTTTGTGGATTATTTAAGCTTGCAGGCATGCCCGAGGATGTTATCAAGAAGAAGGTCTTCCCTTTATATTTGAAGGGAAATGCATTGACATGGTTTAGGCTATGTGATGATATGGGATCATGGAAGTAAAACCGATTGAAATTAGAATTTCATCAGAAGTTTTATCCTATGCATCTTGTTCATCGTGATCGTAATTATATATATATATATATATATATATATATATATATATATAATTTTTGGCCTCGCGAAGGAGAAAGCATCGCTCAAGCTTGGGGGAGGCTTAAGTCAATGTTATATTCATGCCCTAATCATGAGCTCTCCAGAGAAATTATTATTCAAAAAAATTATGCTCAGCTTTCTCTCAGTAATCGCTCCATGCTCGATATTCTTGTACTGGTTCTTTTATGATGAAGACTATTGAATTCAAATGGGATTTATTGGAAAAAATTAAACGCAACTCTGAAGATTGGGATCTCGATGAAGGTAAGGAGTCATGTATAACACCTAAGTTTGATTGTGTTAAATCTTTTATGGATACAGATGCCTTTCGTGAATTTAGCACTAAATATGGACTTGACTTTGAGATAGTAGCTTCTTTCTGTCTATCCTTTGCTACTCATGTTGATCTCCCTAATGAGAAGTGGTTTAAATATAATCCTCCCATTGAAGTAAAAGTAGTTGCACCTGTTAAAGTTGAAGAAAAGACTATCACTTATAATGATCATGTTGTTCCTACTACTTTTCTTGAGAAACCACCCTTCCCTTCTAGAATAAAGGATCATGCTAAAGCTTCAACTGTGGTTCGTAAGAGTAACACTAGAACACCTACACCCCTTGAGCAAATTAAAGTTGAACCTAGTATTGCTATGGTTAAAGATCTCTTGGCTGATAATATTGATGGGCATGTTATTTACTTCTGTGATGAAGCTGCTAGAATTGCTAGACCTGATACTAAAAATAAACATAGACCTGTTGTAGGCATGCTTGTTATTTCTGTTAAAACAGGAGATCATTGCTACCATGGCTTATGTGATATGGGTGCTAGTGCAAGTGCAATACCTCATTCCTTATATAAAGAAATTATGCATGATATTGCACCTGTTGAGATAGAGGAAATTGATGTTACAATTAAGCTTGCCAATAGAGACACTATTTCCCCAGTTGGGATTGTTAGAGATGTTGAAGTCTTGTGTGGGAAAGTTTAATATCCTGCTGATTTTCTTGTTCTTGGTTCCCCACAAGATGACTTTTGTCCCATTATATTTGGTAGACCCTTCTTGAATACTGTTAATGCTAAGATAGACTGCAATAAGGATATTGTATCTGTTGGTTTAGGGGATATGTCTCATGAATTTAATTTTGCTAAATTTTGTAGACAACCCCATGATAAAGAATTGCCTAGTAAAGATGAAATTGTTGGTCTTGCTTCTATTGTCGTGCCTCCTAGTGATCCTTTAGAACAATATTTGCTAGACCATGAAAATGATATGTTTATGAATGAAAGAAGGGAAATAGATGAAGTATTATTTAAACAGGGACCTATTTTGAAACACAACTTGCCTGTTGAAATCCTAGGGGATCCTCCTCCACCCAAGGGTGATCCCGTGTTTGAGCTTAAACCTTTACCTGATACTCTTAAATATGCTTATCTTGATGAGAAAGAGATATATCCTATTATTATTAGTGCTAACCTTTTAGAGCATGAAGAAAAGAAATTATTGAAAACTCTGAAGAAGCATCATGCTGCCATTGGATATACTCTTGATGATCTTAAGGGCATTAGTCCCACTCTATGCCAGCAGAAAATAAAATTGGAGAAAGACGCAAAACCGGTTGTTGATCACCAATGACAGTTAAATCCTAAGATGGAAGAAGTGGTAAGAAAAGAAATACTAAAGCTTTTGGAGGTAGGTATGATTTATCCCATTGCTGATAGTCAGTGGGTAAGTCATGTCCACTGTGTCCCTAAGAAGGAAGGTATCACTGTTGTTCCTAATGATAAAGATGAATTGATCCTACAAAGAATTGTTACAGGTTATGGAATGGTAATTGATTTCCGCAAATTAAATAAAGCTACTAAAAAGGATCATTACCCTTTACCTTTTATGATCAAATGCTAGAAATATTATCCAAACATACACATTTTTGCTTTCTAGATGGTTATTTTGGTTTCTCTCAAATACCTGTGTCAAAAGAGGATCAAGAAAAGACAACTTTCACTTGCCCTTTCGGTACCTTTGCTTATAGATGTGTGCCTTTTGGTTTATGCAATGCACCTGCTACTTTTCAAAGATGTATGACTGCTATATTCTCTGACTTTTGTGAAAAGATTGTTGAGGTTTTCATGGATGATTTCTCCATTTATGGAACTTCTTTTGATGATTTCTTAAGCAACCTTGATCGAGTTTTGCAGAGATGTGAAGAAACTAATCTTGTCTTGAATTGGGAGAAGTGCCACTTTATGGTTAATGAAGGTATTATCTTGGGGCATAAAATTTCTGAAAGAGGTATTGAAGTTGATAAAGCTAAAGTTGGTGCCATTGAAAAGATGTCGTGTCCTAAGGACATTAAAGGTATAAGAAGCTTCCTTGGTCATGCCGGTTTTTATAGGAGGTTCATTAAGGACTTCTCTAAAATTTCTAGGCCACTGACTAATCTCTCACAAAAGGATGTTCCCTTTGTCTTTGATGATGATTGTGTAGAAGCATTTGAAATACTTAAGAAAGCTTTGATTTCTGCACCTATTGTTCAGCCTCCTGATTGGAATCTACCATTTGAAATTATGTGTGATGCTAGTGATTATGCTACAGGGGATCTTCTAGGACAAAGAGTTGATAAGAAATTAAATGTTATCCAATATGCTAGTAAAACTCTAGACATTGCCCAAAGAAATTATGCTACTACTGAAAAAGAATTTTTAGCAGTTGTATTTGCTTGTGATAAGTTCAGACCTTACATTGTTGATTCTAAAGTAACTGTTCACACTGATCATGCTGCTATTAAATATCTTATGGAAAAGAAAGATGCTAAACTTAGACTTATTAGATGGGTTCCCCCACTACAAGAATTTGATTTGCATATTATTGATAAAAAGGGAGCTGAGAACCCCGTTGCAGACAACTTGTCTAGGTTAGAGAATGTAAAGGGAGTTGAGAACCCCGTTGCAGACAACTTGTCTAGGTTAGAGAATGTTCTTGATGACCCACTACCTATTGATGATAGCTTTCCTGATGAACAATTAGCTGTGATAAATGCTTCTCGTACTTCTCCATGGTATGTTGATTATGCTAATTATTTTGTTGCCAAGTTTATACCACCTAGTTTCACATACTAGCAAAAGAAAAAGTTCTTCTATGATTTAAGACATTACTTCTGGGATGACCCACATCTCTATAAAGGAGTAGATGGTGTTATTAGACGTTGTGTACCTGAGCATGAACAGGAACATATCCTATGCAAGTGTCACTCCGAGGCTTATGGAGGACGCCATGCTGGAGATAGAACTGCACATAAGGTATTGCAATCCGGTTTTTATTGGCCTACTATCTTCAAAGATGCCCATAAGTTTGTCTTGTCTTGTGATGAATGTCAAAGAATTGGTAGCATTAGTAGACGTTAAGAAATGCCTATGAATTATTCACTTGTTATTGAACCATTTGATGTTTTGGGCTTTGATTATATGGGACCGTTTCCTTCCTCTAATGGGCACTTACCTATTTTAGTTGCTGTTGATTACGTTACTAAGTGGGTAGAAGCTATTCCAACTAGTAGTGCTGATCATAACACCTTTATTAAGATGCTTAATGAAGTTATTTTTCTGAGGTTTGGAGTCCCTAGATACTTAATGACTGATGGTGGTTCACATTTTATTCATGGTGCCTTTCGTAAAATGCTTGCTAAGTATGATGTTAATCATAGAATTGCATCTCCATATCACTCACAGTCTAGTGGTCAAGTAGAACTGAGCAATAGAGAGCTTAAATTAATTTTGCAAAAGACTGTTAATAGATCTAGGAAGAATTGGTCCAAGAAACTCGATGATGCATTATGGGCCTATAGAACTGCATACAAAAATCCTATGGGTATGTCTCCATATAAAATGGTTTATGGTAAAGCTTGTCACTTACCTCTCGAATTAGAACATAAGGCATATTGGGCCATTAAAGAGCTCAATTATGATTTCAAACTTGCCGATGAGAAGAGGCCTTTTGACATCAGCTCACTTGATGAATGGAGAACCCAGGCATATGAGAATGCCAAACTATTTAAAGAAAAGGTTAAAAGATGGCATGACAAAAGGATACAAAAACATGAGTTTAATGTAGGTGATTATGTATTGTTATACAACTCTTGTTTAAGATTTTTTGCACGCAAACTCCTCTCTAAATGGGAAGGTTCTTACGTCATCGAGGAGGTCTATCGTTCCGGTGCCATAAAAATCAACAACTTTGAAGGCACAAATTCGAGGGTGGTGAACGGTCAAAGAATCAAACATTATATCTCAGGTAATCCCATAAATGTTGAAACTAATGTTATTGAAACCGTAACCCCGGAGGAATACATAAGGCACACTTTCCAGAACGTTCCAGACTCCGAAAAGGAATAGGTATGTGGTACGGTAAGTAAACCAACTCCAAAACAGTTCTAATAGCAATTTTTCTCCGTTTTGGAATATTTAAGAAAATAGGAAAATAAGAAGCAGTCCAGGAAGGACATGAGGCGTCCATGAGGGTGGAGGGTGCGCCCCCTGCCTCGTGGGCACCTCGTGTGCTCTCCGGACTCTGTTTTCTTGCATGATACTTCTTTTGGTCGGTAAAAATGCATTATATAATCTCCCGAAGGTTTTGACCACCGTATCATGCAAATATATCATATTTTTGTTTCGAGCTGTTTTCTGCCAGGGTTGTCAAGGCCAGGCATCATGTCATCTCCCTCCTCCTCCAACAATGAGGGTAATGATGCTTGGCTAATGAAGATAGAGCTGAAGAGAGAAGAGCCCGGAGAGATCAACAAGGATGATGGGATCAAGAAGGCCATGGGGGATCAAGTTCCGATAGTAGTAGACGAAGACATCCTTCAACCTCATCACAATATCTTTACCCCAATGGAGATTGAAGCTTTCAAGATGATTGAGTTAGCTCGCATTTAAAACAAGTGTCTCACAAGTGAAAATATTTTGTTGAAGGAACATATCATCACACTCAAGGGCATTATCCGCAAATTGGAGGATCTCCTACGCTCGATGTGCGACTATCCATCATCACCAACACCTTCTTAACCAACAAAGAAGAACTGAGTATCGGGTATGGGCCCTCCGCTTGGCAACTGCCAAGCTTGGGGGAGTTCCCTCGGTATCGTATAACCATCACACTTTTTTCTTTACTGTTTTCTTAGTTCGATCCTTTTGGTAATATCTCGATCTAGTAGAATAAAGTTTTAGTATGATATAGTTTTGAGTTTTGCTTTATGATTCTTCTATGTAATCGAGTCCATGAGCTATATATAATAAAGATTAGTGTTGAGTCAAGGGCTTGATTATCTTGCTATGATCTTGAGGGAATAAAATAAAAGAGAAAGAATAAAACGAAATAAGGAGATCATATGGACCTTATGGAGAGTAGTGACTTCACATATAAAGAGTATGATGAATAAAAGTTGTTGAGAGTTGATAAACATAGTTTTGGTCATCGTTGCAATTAATAGGAAGTAATAAAGAAAGAGAGGTTTTCACATATAAATATACTATCTTGGACATCTTTTATGATTGTGAGCACTCATTAAAATATGACATGCTAAAGAGTTGATGTTGGACAAGGAAGAGAACATAATGGGTTATGTTTTCTTACATCTGAGATAAATTATATTGTCATGGATCATCCAACATGTTGAGCTTGCCTTTCCCTCTCATGCTAGCCAAATTCTTTGCACCAATTAGAAATACTACTTGTGCTTCCAAATATCCTTAAACCTAGTTTTTCCATGAGAGTCCACCATATCTACCTATGGATTGAGTAAGATCCTTCAAGTAAGTTGTCATTGTTGCAAGCAATAAAAATTGCTCTCTAAATATGTATGATTTATTAGTGTGGAGAAAATAAGCTTTTATACGATCTTGTGATGTGGAAGAAATAAAAGCGACGGACTGCATAATAAAGGTTCATATCACAAGTGGCAATATAAAGTGACGTTCTTTCGCATTAAGATTTTGTGCATCCAACCATAAAAGCACATGACAACCTCTGCTTCCCTCTGCGAAGGGCCTATATTTTATTCTTGTCTTCTACTTCATGCAAAGAGTCACGGTGATCTTCACCTTTCCTTTTTACATTTTATCCTTTGGCAAGCACAATGTGTTGGAAAGATCGTGAAATATATAGATAATTGGATGTGAGCTTTCATGAACTATTATTGTTGACATTACCCTTGTGGTAAAAGGTTGGGAGGCAAAACTATAAGCACCTATCTTTCTCTATGTCTAATTAAAACTTCATAACCATAAATATCGCGTGAGTGTTAGCAATTGTGAAAGACTAAATGATGGTTGAGTATGTGGACTTGCTGAAAAGCTCTTATTGACTCTTTCTGATGTTATGATAAATTGCAATTGCCTCAATGACCGGGATTAGAGTTTGTTGGTTCTCAATGAAGTTTATGATTCATACTTGAAATTGTGATTGAATTGTTACTCTAGCATAAGAGATCATATGATATGTTGTTATAATAATGATCATGATGCCCTCATGTCCATATTTTATTTTATCAACACCTCTATCTCTAAACATGTGGACATATTTATCGATATTGGCTTTCGCTTGAGGACAAGCGAGGTCTAAGCTTGGGGGAGTTGATACGTCCATTTTGCATCATGCTTTTATATCGATATTTATTGCATTATGGGCTGTTATTACACATTATGTCACAATACTTATGCCTATTCTCTCTTATTTTACAAGGTTTACATGAAGAGGGAGAATGCTGGCAGCTGGAATTCTGGGCTGGAAAAGGAGCAAACATTAGAGACCTATTATGCACATCTCCAAAAGCCCTGAAACTTCACGGGAGCATGTTTCGGAATTTATAAAAAATATTGGGTGAAAGAAGTACCAGAGGGGCCCCACCCACCGTACACGAGGGTGGGGGCGCGCCCTACCCCCTGGGCGCACCCCCTGCCTCGTGGGCCCCCTAGCAGCCCTCTGATGCCCATATTTGGCTATATGGAGTCTTTCGTTGAGGAAAAAAATCATAAGCAAGCTTTCGGGAGGAAACTCCGCCGCCACGAGGCGGAACCTTGGCGGAACCAATCTAGGGCTCCGGCGAAGCTGTTCTGCCGGGGAAACTTCCCTCTAGGAGGGGGAAATCATCACCATCGTCATCACCAACGATCCTATCATCGGGAGGGGTCAATATCCATCAACATCTTCACCAGCACCATCTCATCTCAAACCCTAGTTCATCTCTTGTATCCAATCTTTGTCCCAAAGCCTCAGATTGGTACCTGTGGGTTGCTAGTAGTGTTTATTACTCCTTGTAGTTGATGCTAGTTGGTTTACTTGGTGGAAGATCATATGTTCAGATCCATTATGCATATTAATACCTCTCTGAGTATGAACATGAATATGATTTGTGAGTAGTTACGTTTGTTCCTGGGGACATGGGAGAAGTCTTTCTATAAGTAGTCATGTGAATCTGGTATTCGTTCGATATTTTGATGAGATGTATGTTGTCTTTCCTCTAGTGGTGTCATGTGAACGTCGACTACATGACACTTCACCATTGTTTGGGCCTATAGGAGGGCATTGGGGAGTAATAAGTAGATGATGGGTTGCTAGAGTGACAGAAGCTTAAACCCTAGTTTATGTGTTGCTTCGTAAGGGGCTGATTTGGATCCATATGTTTCATGCTATGGTTAGGTTTACCTTAATACTTCTGTTGTAGTTGTGGATGCTTGCAATAGGGCTTAATCATAAGTGGCATGCTTGTCCAAGGAAGGACAGTACTGCTACCTCTTGAGCACTGCGTTGGTTTTCCCTTGAAGAGGAAAGGGTGATGCAGCAGAGCAGCGTAAGTATTTCCCTCAGTTTTTGAAAACCAAGGTATCAATCTAGTAGGAGGCCACGTACGAGTCCCTCGCACCTACACAAACAAATAAACTCCTCACAACTAACGCGATAAAGGGGTTGTCAATCCCTTCACGGTCACCTACGAGAGTGAGATCTGATAGATATGATAAGATAAGATTTTTGGTATTTTTATGATAAAAGAAATAAAGATGCAAGTAAAATAAATGGTAAAGGAAATAACTAAGTATTGGAAGATTAATATGATGGAAAATAGACCCGGGGGCCATAGGTTTCACTAGAGGCTTCTCTCAAGAGCATAAGTATTACGGTGGGTGAACAAATTACTGTTGAGAAATTGACAGAATTGAGCATAGTTATGAGAATATCTAGGTATGATCATGTATATAGGCATCACGTCCGAGACAAGTAGACCGACTCCTGCCTGCATCTACTACTATTACTCCACACATCGACCTCTATCCAGCATGCATCTAGAGTATTAAGTTCAAGAGAACAGAGTAACGCTTTAAGCAAGATGACAAGATGTAGAGGGATAAACTCATGCAATATGATATAAACCCCATCTTGTTATCCTCGATGGCAACAATACAATACGTGCCTTGCTGTCCCTGCTATCACTAGGAAAGGACACCGCAAGATTGAACCCAAAGCTAAGCACTTCTCCCATTGCAAGAAAGATCAATCTAGTAGGCTAAACCAAACTGATAATTCGAAGAGACTTGCAAAGATAACCAATCATACATAAAAGAATTCAGAGAAGATTCAAATATTGTTCATAGATAAACTTGATCATAAACCCACAATTCATCGGTCTCAACAAACACACCGCAAAAGAAGATTACATCGAATAGATCTCCACAAGAGAGGGGGAGAACCTTGTATTGAGATCCAAAAAGAGAGAAGAAGCCATCTAGCTAATAACTATGGACCCGTAGGTCTGAAGTAAACTACTAACACTTCATCGAAGAGGCTATGGTGTTGATGTATAAGCCCTCCATGATTGATACCCCCTCCGGCGGAGCTCCGGAAAAGGCCCCAAGATGGGATCTCGTGGATATAGAAAGTTACGGCGGTGGAATTAGAGTTTTGGCTTCATATCTGGTAGTTTGGGGGTACGTAGGTATATATAGGAGGAAGGAGTACGTCAGTGGAGCAACATGGGCCCCATGAGGGTGGAGGGCGCGCCTAGGGGGAGGGGGGTAGGCGCGCCCCCCTACCTCGTTCCTTCCTGGTTGATTGCTTGACGTAGGGTCCAAGTCATCTGGATCATGTTCGTTCCAAAAATCACATTCCTGAAGGTTTCATTCCGTTTGGACTCCGTTTGATATTCTTTTTCTACGAAACTCTGAAATAGGCAAAAACAGCAATTCTGGGCTAGGCCTCCGGTTAATAGGTTAGTCCCAAAAATAATATAAAAGTGTATAATAAAGCCCAATAATGTCCAAAACAGGATATAATATAACATGGAACAATCAAAAATTATAGATACGTTGGAGACGTATCAAGCATCCCCAAGCTTAATTCCTGCTCGTCCTCGAGTAGGTAAATGATAAAAATATAATTTTTGATGTGGAATGCTACTTGGCATAATTTCAATGTAATTCTCTTAATTGTGGTATGAATATTCAGATCCGAAAGATTCAAGACAAAAGTTCAATATTGACATAGAAATAATAATACTTCAAGCATACTAACTAAGAAATTATGTCTCTTCAAAATTACGTGGCCAAAGAAAGTTATCCCTACAAAATCATATAGTCTGGCTATGCTCCATCTTCACCACACAAAGTATTTAAATCATGCACAACCCCGATGACAAGCCAAGCAACTGGTTCATACTTTTGGTGTTCTCAAACTTTTTCAATCTTCACGCAATACATGAGCGTGAGCCATGGACATAGCACTATAGGTGGAATAGAATGGTGGTTGTGGAGAAGACAAAAAGGGAAGATAGTCTGACATCAACTAGGCGTATCAACGGGCTATGGAGATGCCCATTAATAGATATCAATGTGAGTGAGTAGGGATTGCCATGCAACGGATGCACTAGAGCTATAAGTATATGAAAGCTCAACAAAAAGAACTAAGTGGGTGTGCATCCAACTCGCTTGCTCACGAAGACCTAGGGCATTTTAAGGAAGCCCATCATTGGAATATACAAGCCAAGTTCTATAATGAAAAATTCCCACTAGTATATGAAAGTGATAACATAGGAGACTCTCTATGAAGATCTTGGTGCTACTTTGAAGCACAAGTGTGGTAAAAGGATAGTAGCATTGTCCCTTCTCTCTTTTTCTCTCATTTTTTTTATTTGGGCCTTTTCTCTCTTTTTTTATGGCCTATTATTTATTTATTTATTTAGTCCGGAGTCTCATCCCGACTTGTGGGGGAATCATAGTATCCATCATCCTTTCCTCACTTGGGACAATGCTCTAAAAATGATGATCATCACACTTTTTTATTTACTTACAACTTCAACAATTACAACTCAATACTTAGAACAAAATATGACTCTATGTGGATGCCTCCAGTGGTGTACCGGGATATGCAATGAATCAAGAGTGACATGTATGAAAGAATTATGAACGGTGGCTTTGCCACGAATACAATGTCAACTACATGATCACGCAAAGCAATATGACAATGATGGACCGTGTCATGGTAAATGGAACGGTGGTAAGTTGCATGGCAATATATCTCGGAATGGCTATGGAAATGCCATGATAGGTAGGTATGGTGGCTATTTTGAGGAAGGTATATGGTGGGTGTATGATACCGGCGAAAGGTGCGCGGTATTAGAGAGGCTAGCAATGGTGGAAGGGTGAGAGTGCGTATGATCCATGGACTCAACATTAGTCATAAAGAACTCATATACTTATTGCAAAAATCTACAAGTTATCAAAGCAAAGTATTACGCGCATGATCCTAGGGGGATGGATTGATAGGAAAAGACCATCGCTCGTCCCTGACCGCCACTCATAAGGAAGACAATCAATAAATAAATCATGCTCCGACTTCATCATATAACGGTTCACCATACGTACATGCTACGGGAATCATAAACTTTAACACAAGTATTTCTCAAATTCACAACTACTCAACTAGCATGACTCTAATATCACCATCTCCATATCTTAAAACAATTATCAAGTTTCAAACTTCTCATAGTATTCAACACACTCATAAGAAAATTTTATTATTAATCTTGAATGCCTAACATAATTAAAGCAAATTACCATGCTGTTTTGTAGGACTCTCAAAATAATCTAAGTGAAGCATGAGAGAACAATGGTTTCTATAAAATAAATCTACCAATGTGCTCTAAAAGATATAAGTGAAGCACTAGAGCAAAAACTATATAACTCAAAAGATATAAGTGAAGCACATAGAGTATTCTAACAATTTCCGAATCATGAGTGTCTCTCAAAAAGGTGTGTGCAGCAAGGATGATTGTGGAAAACTAACAAATAAAGACTCAAATAATATAAGACGCTCCAAGCAAAACACATATCATGTGGTAAATAAAAATATAGCTCCAAGCAAAGTTACCAATAGAAGTAGACGAAAGAGAGGATGCCTTCCGGGGCATCCCCAAGCTTTGGCTTTTAGGTGTCCTTAGATTATCTTGGGGTGCCATGGGCATCCCCAATCTTAGGCCCTTGCCACTCCTTGTTCCATAATCCATCAAATCTTTACCCAAAACTTGAAAACTTCACAACACAAAACTTAAAGTAGAAAATCTCGTGAGCTCCGTTAGCGAAAGAAAACAAAACACCACTTCAAGGTACTGTAATGAACTCATTCTTTATTTATATTGGTGTTAAACCTACTGTATTCCAACTTCTATATGGTTTGTAAACTATTTTACTAGCCATGGATTCATTAAAATAAGCAAATAACACACGAAAAACAGAATCTGTCAAAAACAGAACAGTCTGTAGTAATCTGTAGCTAACGCAATATATGGAACCCCAAAAATTCTAAAATAAATTGCTGGACGTGAGGAATTTATCTATTAATTATATCCAAAAATAATTAACTAAATAGCACTTTCCAAATAAAAATGGCAGCAGTTCTCGTGGGCGCTAAAGTTTCTGTTTTTTCCAGCAAGATTAAAAAGACTTTCCCCAAGTCTTCCCAACGGTTCTACTTGGCACAAACACTAATTAAACACAAAAAACACAACCAAAACAGAAGCTAGATAAATTATTTATTACTAAACAGGAGCAAAAATCAAGGAATAAAAATAAAATTGGGTTGCCTCCCAACAAGCGCTATCGTTTAACGCCCTTAGCTAGGCATAAAAGCGAAGATAGATCTAGGTATTGCCATCTTTGGTAGGCAATCCATAAGTGGCTCTCATAATAGATTCGTATGGTAATTTAATTTTATTTCTAGGGAAGTGTTCCATGCCTTTCCTTAATGGAAATTGGAATCTAATATTCCCTTCCTTCATATCAATAATTGCACCAATCGTACTAAGGAAAGGTCTACCAAGAATAACAGGACATGAAGGATTGCAATCTATGTCAAGAACAATAAAATATACAGGCACATAATTTCTATTTGCAACAATAAGAACATCATTAATTATTCCCATAGGCTTCTTAATAGTGTAATCCGCAAGGTGCAAGTTTAAAGAGCAATCATCAAAATCACGGAAACCTAGCAAATCACACAAAGTCTTTGGAATCGTGGAAACACTAGCACCCAAATCACACAAAGCATAGCACTCATGATCTTTAATTTTAATTTTAATAGTAGGTTCCCACTCATCATAAAGTTTTCTAGGGATAGAAACTTCCAACTCAAGTTTTTCTTCATAAGATTGCATCAAAGCACATCAACGATATGTTTGGTAAAGGCTTTATTTTGACTATAAGCATGAGGAGAATTTAGCACCGATTGCAACAAGGAAATACAATCTATCAAAGAGCAATTATCATAATTAAATTCCTTGAAATCCAAAATAGTGGGTTCATCGATATTTAAAGTTTTTACTTCTTCAATCCCACTTTTAAAAATTTTAGCATCAAGATCTAAAGACTCCGAATTTTTGGAACGCCTTCTAGGTAAAGGTGGATCATATTCAGTCCCATCATTATCAAGATTCATATTGCAAAACAAAGATTTAATAGGGGACACATCAATAACTTTTAGATCTTCATCTTTATTATCATGGAAACTAGAAGAACACACTTTTATAAAGCAATCTTTCTTAGCACGCATCCTAGCGGTTCTTTCTTTGCACTCATCAATGGAAATTCTCATGGCTTTGAGAGACTCATTTATATCATGCTTAGGAGGAATAGATCTAAGTTTTAAAGAATCAACATCAAGAGAAATTCTATCAACGTTCCTAGCCAACTCATCAATCTTAAACAATTTTTCTTCAATCAAAGCATTGAAATTCTTTTGCAAGGTAATAAATTCTTTAATATTAGATTCAAAATCAGAGGGCATATTATTAAATTTTTCATAAGAATTGTTGTAGGATTTACCATAATTATTAGAGAATTACTAGGATACGACCTAGGATTAAAGTTTCCTCTATACGCGTTGTTACCAAAATTATTCCTACCAACAAAATTCACATCCAAAGATTCATTATTATTCTCAATCAAAGTAGACAAAGGCATATCATTAGGATCAAAAGAAACACTTTTATTAGCAAATAATTTCATAAGTTCATCCATCTTACCACTCAAAACATTAATTTCTGCTATGGCATACACTTTCTTATTAGTGAT
This sequence comes from Triticum aestivum, assembly GCF_018294505.1. Classification (NCBI taxonomy): domain Eukaryota; kingdom Viridiplantae; phylum Streptophyta; class Magnoliopsida; order Poales; family Poaceae; genus Triticum; species Triticum aestivum. The sequence goes on along the minus strand of NC_057803.1, from coordinate 2,439,910 downwards.
CTTTCAGTGTGCCATTGAGAATAATTAACCATAATATTATCTAGGAGTTTAGTAGCTTCTCCTAAAGTGATTTACATAAAAGTGCCTCCCGCGGCCGAATCTAAAAGGTTTCTAGAAGCAAAATTCAATACGGCATAATTTTTTTGTATAATCATCCATAAATTCAAACCATGTGTAGGGCCATTATGTATCATTAATTTCATCCTCTCCCAAGCTTGTGCAACATGTTCATGATCAAGTTGCTTAAAATTCATAATATCATTTCTAAGAGAGATGATCTTAGCGGGAGGAAAATACTTAGAGATAAAAGCATCTTTGCACTTATTCCAGGAATCAATACTATTTTTAGGCAAAGACGAAAACCAAGCTTTAGCACGATCTCTAAGAGAAAAAGGAAATAGCTTCAATTTAACAATATCATTGTCCACATATTTCTTCTTTTGCATATCACACAAATCAACAAAGTTGTTTAGATGGGTAGCGGCATCTTCACTAGGAAGGTCGGAAAACGGATCTTTCATGACAAGATTCAGCAAAGCAACATTAATTTCACAAGATTCAACATTGGTAAGAGGAGCAATCGGAGTGCTAATAAAATCATTGTTGTTGGTATTGGTAAAGTCACACAATTTGGTATTATCTTGAGCCATCGTGACAAGCAAGCAATCCGACACACAAGCAAACAAGAAACGAGCAAAAAGAGGCAAATAGAGAAAGAGAGGGAGGATGGAGAGAGAGAGAGAGAGAGGGGGGGCGAATAAAACAGCAAGGGTGAAGTGGGGGAGAGGAAAACGAGAGGCAAATGGCAAATAATGTAATGCGGGAGATAAGCGTTTGTGATGGGTACTTGGTATGTTGACTTTTGCGTAGACTCCCCGGCAATGGCGCCAGAAATCCTTCTTGCTATCTCTTGAGCACTGCGTTGGTTTTCCCTTGAAGAGGAAAGGGTGATGTAGTAGAGCAGCGTAAGTATTTCCCTCAGTTTTTGAGAACCAAGGTATCAATCCAGTAGGAGGCCACGCACGAGTCCCTCGCACCTACACAAACAAATAAACTCCTCGCAACCAACGCGATAAAGGGGTTGTCAATCCCTTCACGGTCACCTACGAGAGTGAGATCTGATAGATATGATAAGATAACATTTTTGGTATTTTTATGATAAAGAGAAATAAAGATGCAAGTAAAAAAATGGTAAAGGAAATAACAAAGTATTGGAAGATTAATATGATGGAAAATAGACCCGGGGGCCATAGGTTTCACTAGAGGCTTCTCTCGAGAGCATAAGTATTACGGTGGGTGAATAAATTACTGTTGAGCAATTGACAAAATTGAGCATAGTTATGAGAATATCTAGGTATGATCATGTATATAGGCATCACGTCTGAGACAAGTAGACCGACTCCTGCCTGCATCTACTACTATTACTCCACACATCGACCGTTGTCCAGCATGCATCTAGAGTATTAAGTTCAAGAGAACAGAGTAACGCTTTAAGCAAGATGACATAATGTAGAGGGATAAACTCATGCAATATGATATAAACCCCATCTTGTTATCCTCGATGGCAACAATACAATACGTGCCTTGCTGCCCCTGCTATCACTAGGAAAGGACACCGCAAGATTGAACCCAAAGCTAAGCACTTCTCCCATTGCAAGAAAGATCAATCTAGTAGGCTAAACCAAACTGATAATTCGAAGAGACTTGCAAAGATAACCAATCATACATAAAAGAATTCAGAGAAGATTCAAATATTGTTCATAGATAAACTTGATCATAAACCCACAATTCATCGGTCTCAACAAACACACCGCAAAAGAAGATTACATCGAATAGATCTCCACAAGAGAGGGGGAGAACTTTGTATTGAGATCCAAAAAGAGAGAAGAAGCCATGTAGCTAACAACTATGGACCCGTAGGTCTGAAGTAAACTACTCACACTTCATCGGAGAGGCTATGGTGTTGATGTAGAAGCCCTCCGTGATCGATACCCCCTCTGGCGGAGCTCCAGAAAAGGCCCCAAGATGGGATCTCGTGGATACAGAAAGTTACGATGGTGGAATTAGGGTTTTGGCTCCGTATCTGGTAGTTTGGGGGTACGTAGGTATATATAGGAGGAAGGAGTACGTCGGTGGAGCAACATGGGCCCCACGAGGGTGGAGGGCACACCTGGGGGGGTAGGCGCGCCCCCTACCTCGTGCCTTCCTGGTTGATTGCTTGACGTAGGGTCCAAGTCCTCCGGATCATGTTCGTTCCGAAAAACACGTTCCCAAAGGTTTCATTCCATTTGGACTCTGTTTGATATTCTTTTTCTACGAAACTCTGAAATGGGCAAAAAACAACAATTCTGGGCTGGGCCTCCGGTTAATAGGTTAGTCCCAAAAATAATATAAAAGTGTATAATAAAGCCCAATAATGTCCAAAACAGGATATAATATAGCATGGAACAATCAAAAATTATAGATACGTTGGAGACGTATCAAGTACCCAAGCACCGGTCCACCCACATATCAAATTATAAAAGTACCGAACGCGGATCATATGAACGTGATGAAAACTAGCTTGACGATAATTCCCATGTGTCCTTGGGAGCGCTTTCCTTTATATAAGAGTTTGTCCAGGCTTGTCCTTTGTACAAAAAAGGATTGGGCCATCTTGCTGCACCTTATTTACTTTTATTACTTGTTACCTGTTACAAATTACCTTATCAAAAAACTATTTGTTACCGATAATTTCAGTGCTTGCAGAGAATACCTTACTGAAAACTGCTTATCATTTCCTTCTGCTCCTCGTTGGGTTCGACACCCTTACTTATCGAAAGGACTACGATAGACCCCCTACACTTGTGGGTCATGACACTTCCACTTATATCTTTTGAGTATGGCTTTATAGAATGCTTCATGTGCATCACATATATCATTTGAAGTTTGGATTGCGTGTTTCCCTACACATAGAAAACCACCATTTGTAGAATGCTCTTTTGCTTCACTTATATTTGTTAAAGCGTGGGCATATCTTTTGTAAAAAGAATTAAACTCTCTTGATTCACTTATATCTATTTAGAGAGATGACAGGAATTGGTCATTCACATGGTTAGTCATTAAATCCTACATAAAACTTGTAGATCACTGAATATGATATGTTTGATTCCTTGCAATAGTTTTGCGATATAAAGATGGTGATATTGGAGTCATGCTAGTGGGTAGTTGTGGACTATAGAAATACTTGTGTTGAAGTTTGTGATTCCCGTAGCATGCACGTATGGTGAACCATTATGTAACGAAGTTGGAGCATGAGGTATTTATAGATTGTCTTCCTTATGAGTGGAGGTCGGGGATGAGCGATGGTCTTTTCCTACCAATCTATCCCCTTAGGAGCATGCGCGTAGTACTTTGTTTCAATTACTAATAGATTTTTTGCAATAAGTATGTGAGTTCTTTATGACTAATGTTAAGTCCATGGATTATACACACTCTCACCCTTCCATCATTGCTTGCCTCTTCGGTACCGTGCATTGCCCTTTCTCACCTTGAGAGTCGGTGCAAACTTCGCCGGTGCATCCAAACCCCGTGATATGATACGCTCTATCACACATAAGCCCCCTTATATCTTCCTCAAAACAGCCGCCATACCTACCTATCATGGCATTTCCATAGCCAGTCCGAGATATATTGCCATGCAACTTCCATCATCATCATATACATGACTTGATCACTTATTGTCATATTGCTTTGCATGCTCATAAGATAGCTAGCATGATGTTTTAATGACTTGTACATTTTTTGTTTCATTGCCATGCTAGATCATTGCACATCTCGGTACACCGCTGGAGGCATTCATATAGAGTCATACCTTTGTTCTAGTATCGAGTTGTAAGTAAATAAAAGTGTGATGATCATCATTATTAGAACATTGTCTCATGTGAGGTTATCAAAATAAAAGTGTCTAGAGAAGCCCCCCCCCCCCCCAAAAAAGAGAGAGGCTGTCGGTGTCAAAACCGGCGGATCTCAGGTAGGGGGTCCTGAACTGTGCGTCTAGGCCGGATGGTAACAGGAGGCAAGGGACACGAAGTTTTACCCAGGTTCGGGCCCTCTTGATGGAGGTAAAACCCTACGTCCT